>NC_054700.1:51418294-51700794 GCF_016097555.1 Gigantopelta aegis
ACACACACTCTCTCTCTCTCTCTCTCTCTCTCTCTCTCTCTCTCTCTCTCTCTCTCTCGCTCTCGCTCTCTCGCTCTCTCTATCTATATCGTTATCTCTCCTCTTCTCTCTCTCTCTCTCCTGACTGACTGAATGATTGACTGAATGACTGACTGACTGACTGACTGAATGACTGACTGAAAGAATGAACACATAAATGAATGAATGAATGAATGTCTGGATGTATGGATGGATG
Source organism: Gigantopelta aegis (assembly GCF_016097555.1). Classification (NCBI taxonomy): domain Eukaryota; kingdom Metazoa; phylum Mollusca; class Gastropoda; order Neomphalida; family Peltospiridae; genus Gigantopelta; species Gigantopelta aegis. The sequence goes on from NC_054700.1 coordinate 51,418,530, forward strand.
GTTGGTTGATTGGATGGATGGATGGATGGTTGGTTGATTGGTTGGTTAGTTGGTTGGTTGGTTGGTTCGAAGGATGGTTGATTGGAAGGATGATTTGTTTGTTGGTTGGTTGGTTGGTTGGGTGGATGATTCATTGACTGACTGACTGACTGACTTTTGTTTGATTGAAAGTATGGTTTGTTTTTTGGTTTGTTTGTTTGTTGGTTGGTTGGTTGGTTAGTTGGTTGGTTGATTAGAAGGATGGTTTGTTTGTTTGTTTGTTGATTGGTTGATTGGATGGATGGTTGGTTGGTTGGTTGGTTGGTTAGTTAGTTAGTTGATTGGAATGATGGTTTATTTGGTTGGTTTGTTGGTTGGATGGTTGGTTGATTGGAAGGATGATTTGTTCGTTTGTTGGTTGGTTGGTTGGTTGGTTGGATGGATGATGCATTGACTGACTGACTGACTGACTGATTTTTGTTTTTAAAGATAACTAAGTGAAGGTTTAGGACATATTTGATTGTACACTGTAATTCTAATGTTTATCAATGGCGCCAATTACCGTTCAAATGTTTCCTTCACCATGGGTTTTTTCCTCCTGGTTTTTTTTTTTTCGGTAACAATAATCAGTCATTTACAACCGACTGCGATTCGCCAAACATTAACAACGTTATCAATACTTGTCATGTATTTAATCCAGAGTCTTTTTCGTGTTCTTTCAAAATATAATTATGATGAGACTGGCATTTGTCTCTTTTCCTTTCTTCTGTTTTTTTTCATTTCTTTCTAGTGAACTAATGTGTGACGACTCTCGTTGACAAAAACAAACATGAACTATCCGCTATTTATTGTATACATATAGTATGTATTTATATATTTACTACATTGGGTGTGGTTCTGTTAAAAAATCGTTTATATTATTGTGTTACTGTATGATTATAAAAAACCCGTAAATAAATAATAATAGTAGTAGTAGTAGTAATAATAATAATAATAATAATAATATGGTGATGATGATGATGATGTTGATGATGTTGATGATGATGATGATAATATATCTAGTATATCTTAGTGATCAACCCTAAATTACTATATTGTGTTGTTTTATTATTTTATGTACACAACCCATGCTTTGCCCTTTGCCCTGTTCGTTCCTTCTTGTAATGATATCACAGGGAGATGTTTGCTATCAGGATGAATCTCACAGTCTTCTTTTTCTGTTCGTTCCTTCTTGTAATGATATCACAGGGAGATGTTTGCTACCAGGATGAATCTCACAGTCTTCTTCTCCTGTTCATTCCTTCTTGTAATGATATCACAGGGAGATGTTTGCTACCAGAATGAATCTCACAGTCTTCTTCTTCTTCTTCTGTTCGTTCCTTCTTGTAATGATATCACAGGGAGATGTTTGCTACCAGAATGAATCTCACAGTCTTCTTCTTCTGTTCGTTCCTTCTTGTAATGATATCACAGGGAGGTGTGTTCTACCAGGATGAATCTCACAGTCTTCTTCTTCTTCTCCTGTTCGTTCCTTCTTGTAATGATATCACAGGGAGATGTTTGCTACCAGAATGAATCTCACAGTCTTCTTCTTCTTCTTCTGTTCGTTCCTTCTTGTAATGATATCACAGGCAGATGTTTGCTACCAGAATGAATCTCACAGTCTTCTTCTTCTGTTCGTTCCTTCTTGTAATGACATCAGAGGGAGATGTTTGCTACCAGAATGAATCTCACAGTCTTCTTCTTCTTCTCCTGTTCGTTCCTTCTTGTAATGATATCACAGGGAGATGTTTGCTACCAGAATGAATCTCACAGTCTTCTTCTTCTTCTTCTGTTCGTTCCTTCTTGTAATGATATCACAGGGAGATGTTTGCTACCAGAATGAATCTCACAGTCTTCTTCTTCTGTTCGTTCCTTCTTGTAATGATATCACAGGGAGGTGTTTTCTACCAGGATGAATCTCACAGTCTTCTTCTTCTTCTCCTGTTCGTTCCTTCTTGTAATGATATCACAGGGAGATGTTTGCTACCAATATGAATCTCACAGTCTTCTTCTTCTTCTTCTGTTCGTTCCTTCTTGTAATGATATCACAGGGAGATGTTTGCTACCAGGATGAATCTCACAGTCTTCTTTTTATGTTCGTTCCTTCTTGTAATGATATCACAGGGAGATGTTTGCTACCAGGATGAATCTCACAGTCTTCTTCTTCTGTTCGTTCCTTCTTGTAATGATATCACAGGGAGATGTTTGCTACCAGGATGAATCTCACAGTCTTCTTCTTCTTCTCCTGCTCGTTCCTTCTTGTAATGATATCACAGGGAGATGTTTGCTACCAATATGAATCTCACAGTCTTCTTCTTCTTCTTCTGTTCGTTCCTCCTTGTAATGATATCACAGGGAGATGTTTGCTACCAGAATGAATCTCACAGTCTTCTTCTTCTTCTTCTGTTCGTTCCTTCTTGTAATGATATCACAGGGAGATGTTTGCTACCAGGATGAATCTCACAGTCTTCTTCTTCTGTTCGTTCCTTCTTGTAATGATATCACAGGGAGATGTTTGCTACCAGGATGAATCTCACAGTCTTCTTCTTCTGTTCGTTCCTTCTTGTAATGATATCACAGGGAGATGTTTGCTGCCAGGATGAATCTCACAGTCTTCTTCTTCTTCTTCTTATCGTTCCTTCTTGTAATGATATCACAGGGAGATGTTTGCTACCAGGATGAATCTCACAGTCTTCTTCTGTTCGTTCCTTCTTCTAATGATATCACTGGGAGATGTTTGCTGCCAGGATGAATCTCACAGTCTTCTTCTTCTGTTCGTTCCTTCTTGTAATGATATCACAGGGAGATGTTTGCTACCAGGATGAATCTCATAGTCTTCTTCTTCTTCTCCTGTTCGTTCCTTCTTGTAATGATATCACAGGGAGATGTTTGCTACCAGGATGAATCTCACAGTCTTCTTCTTCTTTTCGTTCCTTCTTCTTTTCGTTCCTTCTTGTAATGATATCACAGGGAGATGTTTGCTACCAGGATGAATCTCACAGTCTTCTTCTTCTGTTCGTTCCTTCTTGTAATGATATCACAGGGAGATGTTTGCTGCCAGGATGAATCTCGCAGTCGTCTTCTTCTTCTCCTGTTCGTTCCTTCTTGTAATGATATCACAGGGAGATGTTTGCTACCAGGATGAATCTCACAGTCTTCTTCTTCTGTTCGTTCCTTCTTGTAATGATATCACAGGGAGATGTTTGCTACCAGGATGAATCTCACAGTCTTCTTCTTCTGTTCGTTCCTTCTTGTAATGATATCACAGAGATGTTTGCTACCAGGATGAATCTCACAGTCTTCTTCTTCTTCTTCTGTTCGTTCCTTCTTGTAATGATAGCACAGGGAGATGTTTGCTACCAGGATGAATCTCACAGTCTTCTTCTTCTTTTCGTTCCTTCTTGTAATGATATCACAGGGAGATGTTTGCTACCAGGATGAATCTCACAGTCTTCTTCTTCTGTTCGTTCCTTCTTGTAATGATATCACAGGGAGATGTTTGCTGCCAGGATGAATCTCGCAGTCGTCTTCTTCTTCTCCTGTTCGTTCCTTCTTGTAATGATATCACAGGGAGATGTTTGCTACCAGGATGAATCTCACAGTCTTCTTCTTCTGTTCGTTCCTTCTTGTAATGATATCACAGGGAGATGTTTGCTACCAGGATGAATCTCACAGTCTTCTTCTTCTGTTCGTTCCTTCTTGTAATGATATCACAGAGATGTTTGCTACCAGGATGAATCTCACAGTCTTCTTTTTCTTCTTCTGTTCGTTCCTTCTTGTAATGATAGCACAGGGAGATGTTTGCTACCAGGATGAATCTCACAGTCTTCTTCTTCTTTTCGTTCCTTCTTGTAATGATATCACAGGGAGGTGTTTGCTACCAGGATGAATCTCACAGTCTTCTTCTTCTTCTTCTCCTGTTCGTTCCTTCTTGTAATGATATCACAGGGAGATGTTTGCTACCAGGATGAATCTCACAGTCTTCTTCTTCTTCTTCTTCTTCTGTTCGTTCCTTCTTGTAATGATATCACAGGGAGATGTTTGCTACCAGGATGAATCTTACAGTCTTCTTCTTCTTCTTCTCCTGTTCGTTCCTTCTTGTAATGATATCACAGGGAGATGTTTGCTACCAGGATGAATCTCACAGTCTTCTTCTTCTTCTGTTCGTTCCTTCTTGTAATGATATCACAGGGAGATGTTTGCTATCAGGGTGAATCTCACAGTCTTCTTCTTCTTCTTCTGTTCGTTCCTTCTTGTAATGATATCACAGGGAGATGTTTGCTACCAGAATGAATCTCACAGTCTTCTTCTTCTTCTTCTCCTGTTCGTTCCTTCTTGTAATGATATCACAGGGAGATGTTTGCTACCAGAATGAATCTCACAGTCTTCTTCTTCTGTTCGTTCCTTCTTGTAATGATATCACAGGGAGATGTTTGCTACCAGGATGAATCTCACAGTCTTCTTCTTTTCGTTCCTTCTTGTAATGATATCACAGGGAGATGTTTGCTACCAGGATGAATCTCACAGTCTTCTTCTTCTTCTCCTGTTCGTTCCTTCTTGTAATGATATCACAGGGAGATGTTTGCTATCAGGGTGAATCTCACAGTCTTCTTCTTCTTCTTCTGTTCGTTCCTTCTTGTAATGATATCACAGGGAGATGTTTGCTACCAGAATGAATCTCACAGTCTTCTTCTTCTTCTTCTCCTGTTCGTTCCTTCTTGTAATGATATCAAAGGGAGATGTTTGCTACCAGAATGAATCTCACAGTCTTCTTCTTCTGTTCGTTCCTTCTTGTAATGATATCACAGGGAGATGTTTGCTACCAGGATGAATCTCACAGTCTTCTTCTTCTTCTTCTCCTGTTCGTTCCTTCTTGTAATGATATCACAGGGAGATGTTTGCTACCAGGATGAATCTCACAGTCTTCTTCTTCTTCTTCTCCTGTTCGTTCCTTCTTGTAATGATATCACAGGGAGATGTTTGCTACCAGGATGAATCTCACAGTCTTCTTCTTTTCGTTCCTTCTTGTAATGATATCACAGGGAGATGTTTGCTACCAGGATGAATCTCACAGTCTTCTTCTTCTTCTCCTGTTCGTTCCTTCTTGTAATGATATCACAGGGAGATGTTTGCTATCAGGGTGAATCTCACAGTCTTCTTCTTCTTCTCCTGTTCGTTCCTTCTTGTAATGATATCACAGGGAGATGTTTGCTATCAGGGTGAATCTCACAGTCTTCTTGTTCTTCTCCTGTTCGTTCCTTCTTGTAATGATATCACAGGGAGATGTTTGCTATCAGGGTGAATCTCACAGTGACACGGAGGGATTCCTGGTCTCCATAAAGTTTTCTTCTGTTTAAGCAGAATAAGTGACAGACAGACATAAAAAGACAGACACATTTTTTTTTCCTTTTGAAGGCGAATTACCTTTAAGGACCTACATATGTCGAATCAGAATAAATGACAGACAGACAAACAAAGACAGACACATTCTTTATTTACGTTGCATTGTGTGTACAGATTAAACACTTAAATGAATAAGAGAATGGGGGGAAAGCTGTTCCGTCTTATAGGCTACTCTTTTCAATTACCAGCAAGGAGTCTTTCATTTCTGTGCAATTTTTCGAAAACAAACGGACGAAAATACATCGCCGCCTTTAAGAGGGGCATCTCAAAGGAAATGACCGTGTAATAACTTAGCGCGGTGCACTCTGATAGCGTTCGTTTCGCGTCTTTTGATGAAAATGGTCATAACATGGAATGAATATTCTAATCAAAGGTCATGAGACACCCACTCGCGAACACGCTCCAACCAATTTTATTCTATGATTCGGCCAGCGATCTAGCATAAACCAGTTATTTGATATATGTAATGTTTTGATTAACTTGATTAGTGGATTACAAGAGGTTTGGTTCAATGGTTGGTTATATATTCATACATTCATTTCAACTTATTTTCGTGCTGATATTCAAGCACACTGTTGTCCTGGGTACACACCTCAGCTATCTCGGCTGTCTGTCCAGGGCCCCGTTCCACGAAGCGATCTTAGCCCTAAGATTACCTTAGGCGCATAGCTATGCACTTAAGTTGATCTGCGAACCCTGTACCTACCAGCATTATGTCCGATGGCTTAACCACGACGCCACCGAGGTCGGTTGTTATATAGGATTCGTCACGAGTATTCTTTTTAATATCGAAAATATCAAGCGAGTCTATGTTAACTAGATACGGTTGATATTTTACACATTAAAAAACACGACAAGCGAGTCTATGTTAACTAGATACGGTTGATATCTTACATATTAAAAAACACGACAAGCGACTTCTATTTATCCTGTAACACTTTAACATTTTAATTCGATCTGTAGTAAATGACCAGTACTAAAATCGTCTCCATAGGTAATGTGACGCCATGCATGCATGTATGTATGTATGTATGTATGTATGTATGTATAGATGGAGGGATTGAGGGATGGATGGATGGATGGATGGATGGATGGATGGATGAATGTAGATAGGGAAGTACGTAGGTAGGTAATTACGTACGTCAATATGTACTTATTTATTTATCTACTTACTTACTTAAACGTTTTTACTTACTTAATTAATTATTAAATTTGTGTGCTTGTTTTTGTCGGTTTTAGGGGTATACTTGTATATTTCTATTGATCTGTATTTTAATTAGTGATTGTAGTAGTAGTATAGGTTGCAGCTTGAATTATATCTCCCAATATGTGTAATGATTTCTTCAAACCAGAAAACTACCTACAAATCCATTTCAATATGTTTGACTACAATATACAACTTTGTGAAGACAATATACTATAACCTGTATGTCATTGCTAAAGGATACGATTGCCTTGTGCGAGTATAGCCGATTGACAAAACACACGTTACGATTCCATCGCTTGCTATGCAATCGGTTATTCCCGTGGCTATTCTCGTACGATTCACTCGTATTGTGTGGAGCCGCCTTTACGAATCTGTATATAATTATTCACAGATGTGATGAGCTGACGTATTGGTAATGATTTATTGGAACGGAGCCCTGTACTGGTATCCATAGGCGTACGGGCTCCCGTTCTTGTAGGGGACAAGCTGGCTTTTACCCGAATTAAATGAAAATTCCCGAATATGAAAGGAAATGTCTTATTTAACGACGCACTCAACACATTATTTACGGTTATATGGCGTCGGACATATGGTTAAGGACCATACAGATATTGAGAGAGGAAACCCGCTGTCGCCACTTCATGGGCTACTCTTTTCGATTAGCAGCAAGGGATCTTTTATATGCACCATCCCAAAGACAGGATAGCACATACCACGGCCTTTGATATACCAGTCGTGATGCACTGGCTGGAGCGAGAAATAGCCCAATAGGCCCACCGACGGAGATCGATCTTAGTTGGACCGCGCATCAAGCTTTACCACTGGGCTACGTTCTGCCGCACCCACATCTGGATAACAACGTTTATTCATATTAGCATTACTACCTAACAGCTGTATATAGGGTTGCAAACGAATCACTACGCATTGGTACATTGATGACAACTCATTTTGAAGGTACAATGATGAGAATACATGGTAAAAAGGTCTCAGGTTAGCGCTTTTTGCCCGACACTCGCTATCATTTTCTACCCGTATTTGAGGATTTGCTCCAGGTCTCGTACACTTACATGCTGGTAACGCGCATTATGTTAATGGTATAACATGGTCAGATAAGCAGAAGTTTGTTTTCTTTAAAGGGATATTCCATGCTGCATTGTAAGATGTTTCTGACTAATAAAATATTTCTACGGTTAAATTACATATTAAATATATCTTCTTGTTTAGAATGGCAGTGTCTGTATATTCAGTTTCTGATCGTCTTAATATTGATAAGAAGCCCAAACTGGATTTTGTCTTCAAATAATTTCATACGTACGAAAAAATAATTTTTAGAAAATAAAATGAAATTTAACCTAGTACAAATATACAAATATTAGAACGATCAGAAACACGTTTAATATACAGCCACTAACATTTTACGCAGAAATATATATTTGATATGTATTTACAATCATTAAAAAGTCTGTTAGTCGATAACATCTAAAAACAATTGCAGCAAACTCAGGAATGTCCCTTTAACGAAACCACTGGTAAGGCAGACTGGAAACATCTTGATGGTATCGTATATCTTTTGATAGTTGCAATTACGATAAGGTTGTAAGGTTTTGGTTTGTATCACAGTTTATTGAAATATTAATGATATTATATATATACATACATATATATATATATATATATATATATATATATATATATATATATATATATATATATATATATTACGTATCCTTTTAATCTAGATGTCCACCATGTTATGAGGTGGAGTTTAACTTAAACCTCTGAAAATGCGACAACGATAGTTTCGAAAATAACGTGCCAGTTTAGGTTTGGTAACTCATTTTTCGTTCCAGCATTAAATTGATCACATCATTTACTTGGTCTTGATGGGTTACGCTAAAACGAAATTGGTTACCTCAATTTGTTTCTATCTATAAATGGTTTACGCCAATTTTCAATTCTTAGAAGACTGTGGGGGTTTTCTGTGTCTTCCTGTTTGTAAGATTGTGTGTTCAAGGTTCGAGATTCGTTTTGTTGATGGAAAAGCAATCACTGCTTCTGGGACCGGCCTCGGTGGCGTCGTGGTTAGGCCATCGGTCTACAGGCTGGTAGGTACTGGGTTCGGATCCCAGTCGAGGCATGGGATTTTTAATTCAGATACCGACTCCAAACCTTGAGTGAGTGCTCCGTAAACCACTTGCGCCGACCAGTGATCCATAACTGGTTCAACAAAAGCCATGGTTTGTGCTATCCTGCCTGTGGGAAGTGCAAATAAAAGATCCCTTGCTGCCTGTTGTAAAAGAGTAGCCTATGTGGCGACAGCGGGTTTCCTCATAAAACAGTGTCAGAATGACCATATGTTTGACGTCCAATAGCCGATGATAAGATAAAAAAATCAATGTGGTCTAGTGGCGTCGTTAAATAACACAAACTTTACTTTTGCTTCTGGGATTTAGCATGTAAGCAGACACTAGAAAGTGATAAGCAATTCTATATAACACTTGTATTGAAATAAATCTTACTCTAATTGTATGTAAATTTAAATCAATCATATTTCGGTTTTACCATATCTAAAATTCAACATTGTATTACTGTATAGTGACATTGGTTATGGACAAACAAAATAGTTAAATAAAAAATACTGATAGTAAAAAAGGAATGGACAGAGATGACTTAAAGGGACAGACCCTAGTTTTCAAACACAAAGGGATATTTTTCACTATTAGAGCCGTTTATGATAACTGAAATCAAACATTGATTATATTTTATTGTTTAGATTATCCATTTCCGTACAACCGAATTGTTTCTGCTCATCCTGGTGTTTCTAACACCACAAAATGCATTTTTCATATTTTAAAAAACAGACGTGCGTCTGAGAAGTAACGGTTATGGAGTCGCGTTTTAATAGACTTTTAAAGGTATTTCAACGTCACAGACGCTTACTTCGCTATGTTGTATCCAAATGTGTTACAGGTTTGCAAATTAACCAAACTTGGTATCTATTTTTACGGGATGAAACTAGGGTTTAGGTGAAAAACATGCCTTAGTGTTTAAAAACTAGGGTCTGTCCCTTTAAGTATATAAACATACTTGTGACGGTACATGCTCTTAATTTCTTTTCGCCTGTGGCGATATTAATTGTTTTAGAAGGCCGTGTGCAGTTCCAAATGCACTTAGCCCAGATGGGCAACTTGTTACGTGATACCTTTGCGCGACGGTCGTCGAGCTGTACTTCTATTACACACCCAGCCCAGATGCGGAGCCATGTGGCCAGTAGTTACGTAATACCTCCGCGAGTGCGGTTTTTACAACCGTGATTTGGCGACTTGGCGTCATTGAGTCTGGCGATCTAAGAGAAAGATATGCCGTCTTGGTCGCTGTGGAAATTCAGATGATACGTGAGGTACCGCCTTGTGCCCCCAGGCGATATTCGCTGTCTCTGAGAGTTTTGAATAAATAGCTAGGGTTTTAGAGATATCGGGGAGAAACATAAGGAAGGCTCCAGGGGATCGCTGTCCGTCCGGACTGGTAAATATATATTTTCTGCTCTGTGTATAACCTTGATGTGATTGATGTGACTTTAAATATTTTAATACTGTATTATACCAATATTATTTAGACGGTGCTGCCGGTCATCTGACGCAGTAATCTGTAGGCTCACTGTCCTAAATAATTATAAAAAGCTTAACCAGTCATCCTAGAGGACCTAGGTAAACTGTAGGTTATTGTCTTTATTGTGATAGGTACCAGTATTAATTCTGTATTACAAGGTTATTGAATGAGTAGTTAGGGTTAATTAAAAATTAACCAGTTAGGAATAGAGTTGTAATTCCTTTATTAATTAAGTTCTCCTGCAAGCGTTTCTCAATTATCACACGTTATTGAATGAGTAGTTAGGTTTAATTAAAAATTAACCAGTTAGGAATAGAGTTGTAATTCCTTTATTAATTAAGTTCTCCTGAAAGCGTTTCTCAATTATCACACGTGTGGGTGTTGTGTCACGGTGAAGTGATTAGCATATTGTGTAAACTAGACACCTAGAGATTAACTAATTAAGTGATCAGTTCTGGGTTGTTATTATTTGTTGTTGTTAATTAACTACTGCGGCAGTACATTTGTCAGCGTAGGTTAATACAGATTCCAAAGTGTATTGTGTTTTTGTTGTGTTTTCTAGTGAACTAAACGTGCTATAATAATATATACTTTATATAAGATCTTATCTCTGATCATACCTAGACGAGCCACAAGCGGGTATAACTGCCTGTTACAGAGAGATCTAATAGATATACAGTTAGGAGAGATATTTGGACAATCATGTTTCATTCAGTTACGGGTATTATAGGATCCCCGTGACAATACTGCACAACAAAAAAAATGCGAATCTCATGTTTCTCAATTTTTGGGTGGTTGTTTGTTAAATTTAAAATCACTCGGTTATATTCTAGTATTTTTATGCCCTGTGTTTACCAAATTACTATATATTAATATAGATATTCTTTTGTTGTTCGGTGCACCGTTCCACGAAGCAGTCTTAGCGCTAAGATCACCTTAAGTGCATAACTACCTGGGCGATGTTTTACGAAGCGATGTTAGCGCTAAGATCACCTTAAGTGCATAACTACCTGGGCGATGTTTTACGAAGCGATGTTAGCGCTAAGATCACCTTAAGTGCATAACTACCTGGGCGATGTTTTACGAAGCGATGTTAGCGCTAAGATCACCTTAAGTGCATAACTACCTGGGCGATGTTTTACGAAGCCATCTTAGCGCTAAGATCACCTTAAGTACGTAGCTACCTGGGCGATGTTTTACGAAGCTAAGATCCCTTCGTGGAACGGCGCCCTGTGTATTACCAGCTACCTGATATGTGTAACAGAAAACAGAAAAAAGCGTGTCTCTTTGCTTTTACATATCCCTCCTCCTACTCCACCTCCGTTTTCCACTCTTTCAAATGACTTTCTAATACTATTTTTTTTCATAAATAAATAAAAATCATATTACTAAAAAAGATATTATATTGATTTTTCTTACAACTGTTGAAAGTTTAATTACTAGCATACTGTTAATAATGCCAAGTCAGTTTAGACAATACCCCACACGTTATAGCGAATATTGTGAAATACTGAATAATTGGGGGGTGGGGGGGGGGGGGGGGGGGGGGGGGGGGGGGGGTATTTCCTTTAATATCGACCAATAGCAACAACAATAACATTTCTCAAGGTAAAACAAGCTAAACATGTCAAACTAAAAAATCGACAATATAAACTAAATTTTGTAAATTTTAATAACAACATTCTCAAAATTAAAACATGACAATCTGATAAAAATCAATTAAAAAAGACAGTATTTCGAACGTTATAATAGGAAGGCTATCAAGAGAAACCCCGACAAAATGATTTTTTTTTTTTTAAATCTGCCAGAAAAACAATTCTCCGAAAATGATAATGTTATCTAGTTAAACGTGCATAACAAAAATCAATTATAAAAACAATATTTCGAAAGTTATAATAAATAACAACATCCTGAAAGTTAAAACATGATAATATAATTTTTAAAAATCTATTACAAAACTAACATTTCTTGAGTTATAATAGAAAGGTTATAAATGGAAAACCCGACAGACAGATATTAAAAAAAAAAATCACAAAAAAAAACAAAATTTCGCGAGTTATGGACGCGACATGTTTTTTTTAGAGCCATCATTTTTGTATAACTATATAACACGCAATAACGTGTATTAATTTGATTTGCGATCAGTTTTATGGGATGCTGGATAAATTGATTGTGTTGCGTGTTCAGTATTCAAAGTTGTCGCTGACGCTGGCGCGCGTTTATGTTCGGTAATAACTAGAAGCGATTGCGAATTTGCCGACAGCGTCGGATTTAGCCATCTGTCGCCTAGCTTCTATAACTGCCAGTGTTGGAATAAACAGGGGTTAATGTGGGTTCAGGTCGGGGAATACGTTTGATTGGTTCATTATGTTCCGTACGAAAGATGGGAGCTTGTCTGGAGGCTTTCGCAAATGTCTAACGTCAGCTATACTTAAGGCGGCTGCGGCGGTAGATGTCTTGTTAGCGCGTTGCGATGAGTGAGCGGAAAGCCAAAGAGTGTCAAAACAGCCGCTATTTACACTTAGTGTCTTGACACAGCTTGACTCAGTGTTAATTACCGCCCACGAATTGAAGGACTTTCGGAGAGTAGTTCAAAGTCTACTGATTTGTTTAACGGAGTAAAAAGAAATTGTAGATTTTTATTGTTAAATAGTTAAATAATGTGATAATAGTATAACTGCTGTTGGTGATTTTGTTTTGTTTTGTTTGTACGTTTGTTTGTTTTATTTGGTTTTTCTTGGGGGGGGGGGGGTGTTTTGGTGGGGTTTTTTGGGGGGAGGTTGGGGGGTTTTGTTTTGTGTGGGGTTTTTTTTTTTTTTTTTTTTGGGGGGGGGGGGGATTGTGGGGGTTTTCAAGTCTTTTCTTCGCCCTCCAGACCAACCCACTAGAGCACATTGATTTACTAAGCATCGGCTAATGGATGCCAAAGGTTACAATAAAACTGCAGTTGCGAACGTTAAACCAAGTTTCAGTGGAAGGCACATTCGGTAGAGTAACACAATCATTTCTCGTATTTCATCCTCATGTTTCTTGTTCTTGACTTTGTTTTCGTCATCATCATCGTCGTCGTTGTTGCCGTCATCATAATTCTTATAATCATCATCATCATCATTATCATCACTATAACCACGACCACCACTACCAACATCACCATCATCATCATCATCATCATCATCATCTTTCTTTCTTATAACCCGTTTAACAAATGCACCACGACTGGTATATCAAAGGCCCTGGTATGTGCTGTCCTGTCTGAGGGGTGGGGCATATAAACGATCCCTTGCCATTAATGAAAAAATTTATCGGGTTTCCTCTCTAAAACTATATGTAAAAGTTACCAAATGTTTTACATCCAATAGCCGATAATTAAAAAACAATGTGCTCTGAAGTATCGTTAAACAAATCAAACTTTCTAATAAAAGTTCTTTGTTTGGTATCCATTTAGTTTTGGATTTCACACTGGAGAGCCATTTATTTTCGTCTTCTTGTTCATAAAACGTTCTGGGTGAACTAAAAGTAATGTGCTACCATCACGACCACCACCACCACCATCATCACCACCACCACCACCAACATCATCATCATCATCATCATCATCATCTTTCTTATAAAAGTTCTTTGTTTGGTATCCAGTTGGTTTCTGATTTCATACTGACGAGCCATTGGGTATTCACCCATTCAATCTCCCTTTCGTTCATTTGTTTATTTTCGTATTCTTGTTTATCAAACGTTCTGAGCGACCCTAAAAGTCATGTGTTACGATAGGTGCATTGGGGTTTCCCTACTAATAAGTTTGCAAGAAATATGCCAAACCGACAATCTATACAGGATCTGAGTTAGCGGAAAACTATTTCCAGTGTTTCGCTGTTAACCACTTTTTTCTCTTAGTTTATTTCGAGCAACAATTGCAGGAAAAACAAGGAAAAACAGATTATTTATCGTACACGATGTTCACTTACATTGCAAATTATTGGCAGGTTCAGAGCCAAACCAGTATTAAAACCGTGCACCCTACCACGATAACCAATCGTCTTAATCCCGCCTTATTCGCATTCTTGCTTTTCTTTTCTTTCTTTTTTCTTCTTTTGTTAATGTTTTTTTTTTCGTTTTGTCCATCCAGTGCACCACAGCTGGTCAAAGGTCGTGGTATGTGTTTTTATTGTTTGTGGGAAAGTGCATATAAAAGATCCCTTGCTGCATTAGAAAACAAAATGTTACACGAAACGAGTAACTAATATACATATAACATAGACCATGGCCTTAAATGGGTGGGCGGGAAGGTGGTGGGTGGGTGTGGACGAGTCCACTGAAGATTATCGATCTTACGACCCAGGTATTGTGGTTTTTAGGGTTTTTTGAGTTTTTTTACGACGAGGTCTGCATTTCCATACAATAAAAAAGAGGGAGGGAAGTAAGGAAGGAAATGTTTCATTTAACGATGCACTCAACACATTTTATTTACGGTTATATGGCGTCGGACATATGATTAAGGACCACACAGATATTGAGAGAGGAAACCCACTGTCGCCACTTAGGGGCTATTCTTTCCGATTAGCTGCAAGGGATTTTTTATATGCACCATCCCAGAGACAGGATAGTACATACCACGGATTTTGTTACACCAGTTGTGGAGAACTGGCTGGAACGAGAAATAGCCCAATGACCTACCGACAGGGATCGATCCTAGATCGATCGGGCATCAGGCGAGCGCTGTACCACTGAGCTACGTCCCGCTTCCAAGAAACAAAATCATAATCTACAGTTAAAGCAGATTCCACGTGTATAGTTCATCATTTCTTGTGTATCTGGAACCGTAGGGCTAAATATAAAATAAGTTTTAATATCGGAGGCAGGGAGGGGAGCAGCCGACCTACCCTACCTAAAACAAAATTCGGCATTATTTTTTAATTGTTTTATTTTTAATTGAGATTATGTTTGTTTTTGTTTTGTTTACTTTAATTTTAAAATGTTTTCTATATTTATTTTATTTTATTTTGTTGTTTTAAAAAAAAATAATAGCAAAGCTAATTGTTAGTTGTTGGTAAGAGAGAAGTCATTGCTGTGCCTGTAAACTCGGCCTAGAGAGAGAGAGCAGGCACTGGGGTCCGAACCCGGTACCTTCCAGACTTAAGGCGGATGGCTTAACCACTACACTACCGAAAACCAATCGATCGTTGTTTAACAGACACATTCATTGAATGATTACCTTTTGTAACCAACTGAACTTTTATTAACTGGTATGTTTCGATATCTTCTCAGATCAAGCGTTGTAATTATTAAAAGTTTGACACGTAACAGCCGCTCATTTATGACGTATCAAAGTAATCATTTTCAGTCAAAATATCACGATATAATCATGGTTCGAAATTACGTTCGAACGACCGTTCGGTTTACATATTTTACAAATCGCGTGGCCAGTGAAATCGATTATTACGTAGACCGTTAGATTTTCCAACGCAACCAATTAATAAAATGTGTTTCATGTCAGCGAAACCCCTTTGTGCTGGATTAAGAATTTTCACGATCGGTTCAACAGTATATATTACAATTAGTGGGGGCTAATAGGATCATTTAAAAATGTGTTAATGGTATGTGTGCATTTGATCTGATATACATATTATTTGCCAAAATGAGAGAGAGAGAGAGAGAGAGAGAGAGAGAGAGAGAGAGAGAGAGAGAGAGAGAGAGAGAGAGAGAGAGAGAGAGAGAGAGAGATAGAGAGTATTATAGGCCTAAATCAATAATTTTCATGCATTTTTGCCGGGTGGGTGGGTGTCAGGCTGATGAATTAAACGAAAATGCTCAAATCTGAATAACAATATTTATTCATGTTTGCAGTATTACTGAACAGCTATATAGGGTTCCAAACAAATCATTGTGGATATTATGAGTAGACTGATGGAAATACACGGTGAAAGGTTTTCAGGCCAGCTCATTTCTACCCATCGTTTGTGCCCGAATGTGAAGATTTGTTCCAGCACTGGGGATAGGGTTGGAGTTAGACCACCCCCGAACCCCAACCCCATCTCCTTACCGTGATCAATGTTCTACAATGATGTCATTTTCTGTGTTAAATCTAAAACGTGTAAATGTAAATGTAAATATAAACGTACAAAATTCTTATCTTGATTTTCATGTCTGTAGCCAGTTAATGTTCAAGCATGTTGTCCTGAGCACACACCTCAATTCAGTCTGGAGATTGGTTTCATTGTTAATTGTTTGTGGTGAATGAAGGAGAAATCGGTGCGGTGATCAAAGACACACACTCACCAGGCACACACACACACACACACACACACACACACACACACACACACACATCCGGCACACTCACCCGGCACACATACACACTCACCCGGCACACACACACACACACACACACACACACACACACACGCACACACACACACTCACCCGGCACACACACTCAGTACATCCCAGCCCCAATACGATAGCTTAATCACTACACCACTAACATCTATAGTAGTAGCGTTCTGGGTTGCTGTTTAATGATGTTCGTTTATTCATCCCATCGATGTTTCGTAGTTCTTAACACATTATTTTCCGAGTAATTCCCCATTTGAAAAAAAAGTATTCTTAACTCTGATGTTTGGTAGTTCAGACACATTATGTTCCGAGTAATTCCTTGTGTGAGAAAAAAACAGGAGAAAAAAAAGAGAGAAAAAAGTATGCTTAACACTGATGTTTGGTAGTTCAGATGCATTATTTTCTAACTAATTCCCTATGTGAAAAAAAAACGTATTCTTAACTCTGACGTTTGGTAGTTTAAACATGTTATGTTCCGAGTACTTCCCTGTGTGAGAAAAAAGAGAGAAAAAAGTATTCTTAACGCTGACGTTTGGTAGTTCAGACGCATTATTTTCCGAGTAATTCCTAATGCAAAAAAAAAGAGGTATTCTTAACACTGATGTTTGGTAGTTCAGACGCATTATTCACCCAGTAATTTTCCGTGTGAAAACATAAAGAATTTTTTACACTGATGTTCAGACATACTATTATCAAGGTAATTTCCTGTGTGAAAAAAACAAAAAACACACACAAAACAACTCTAAAATGTTACCTTGACCAGATGCTATAATCTTAGAACCTATGTAATGTATTTCTGTCTGAAAACTGTATAAAGTACATGTAAATTACTTCTGATGTATGTTGCACTGCATGTCATGATGTTCTGACACATAAACAGATTAACTTCTCAAAACCGCTTAAATTAGCAAGATGATATTAAAGGGACATTCCTGAGTTTGTTGCAATTTTTAGGATGTGATCGACTAACAGACTTTTTAACGATTGTAATTACATATCAAATATATTTTTCTGCATAAAATATTAGTGGCTGTATATTAAACGTGTTTCTGATCGTTCTAATATTTGTACTAGTTTAAATTTCAATTTATTTCCTAAAATATGTTTTGAATTATTTGAAGACAAAATCCAGTTTGGGCTTTTTACAAATATTAAGACGACCAGAAACACATTGAACATACAGACACTGATATTCTAAACAATTTTGTTAGTCGGCAACATCTTACAATGCAGCAAACTCAGGAATGTCCTTTAACCGTTGACAAGGCAACCAAATGGCAACCTTCCGTTTGCAATACGTTTGCCACCGAACTCCCAGACAAGATATTACGATTATTTCTAATTTTTCTTTTACTGGCCAGTACAATTTCGTCATGTTGTGATTTAATAATTTGGTGTCTGTCGACACCTTGTACTTTTATAGTTCAAACCATATTGATCTGTAATTCCGCTTTTTATTTCTCCAAGTATTTCAATAACTTTGATGCTTGGTGTGATTCCTGATGTATTAGTACACGCTTGGTTTTGAGTGCGAGTGCGAATAATTTTAACATGCTCATATACCACTAGAGTTTCGAGCATGTCCGTCCCGGGGCCTGTCTCTGGATAGCCAGTGACTTGCTCCAGGACAGAACAAAATTAAGGGGACAATTTTGAAATTTACATCCACAAATTAAATAGTGGGCCTTTAAAAATTTTTATGCGCATCTCTAATTAATATAATAAATAAAGAAAATTCTACTCATTAAATTTGGTCGCTAGATTAGATTGGGCAGTCAAAATGAAATTAGATAGATAACACGCCTTATTTGGGATGGGGGGTGGGGTGAAAATGGACAGAATTTTGAAAATAGCAATTAGTAAAAGAAATTAGTAGGATTAAAATTAGAAAGAAAAAAGTTACAATCCAAAAAAAAAAAGAATTGACTGCTCGGTCGAATATTTATATAATTTGGAGCATTTTGGAAGGACAGTCCAAAAATAAATAAGAAAAAGAAGAGAGGATCGGACTATTTAATAATATTTAAAAAAAAAAGAAAAAAAAAAAGTAATTTCGACATGAATTTTGAACGAAGGTCTAAAAGTTCATGTGAGTGGCCTCGTTAAGGCCGTTTGGTTGTTACGTCGGCGAGGCTGGAGTGTCCCGGAGGTTCGGCAGCAGATGTTGGCGTCGTAACAGGGTACTGACTACCGTACCGTAGTCGGGGCCGTAGACCGCTCGGATCATCTTATGTAGATTCCGGTTGTCCAACTTGTTCGAAAGTATGGCCTGTCTATAGGTCTGCTCCCTCCGGTGCGTCACGACTACGGTGTGGTGAGTACCGAACATCCTGCTGTGAAGTTCGTACTCGCTGCCGTCCTCCAGGGGTCTCCAGTCCGCGTTGAGGTAACTGCCACGGAGCTTGGTCGGGTCTGTCGTGTCCCCCTGCATGTACTGATGAAGGTGTTTCTTCGAGGGGGGGGGGGGGGGGGGGCGACTACCGGCGCTGGTCTCTCGGTCTTGGCTGGCTGGTTGGTCGGTGATGTTGTCTTCCTCTTGCCAACGGCGGCTGATCGGGCCTGTGGCGTGGCGACTGGCTGTACCGGCGAAACCGGCCAGTTCTGCCTGGGCCGCGTGACGGTCGGCGATGGAGGGTCGTCGTGGGGTGTCTCACACACCGCGGTGTTGAGTCGGTCTCTCTCGGTGGTCGACGGTTCCCGCAGGGCTGGTCTCGTCAACTCAGGCTGGGCTGGGGGCGGCGTCGCAGAAGGGACCGCCGCTGGCGGTTGAGCCGCCAGCTTTGGTTCCCCCCCCCCCCCGTGCCGTTCCTGGCGCGCTTTTCCTTTTCCTCCATCTCTTCTTCTTCGTCGGTACGATCGCGTCACCGTACACTAAAGTCACGGAAGCCCGTGACCCAGTGTACGAGACGCGATACTCCAAAAGTTTTCCATAACTGCATAAGAGTCCCCCCAGGTGTGTGTGTGTGTGTGTGTGTGGGGGGGGGGGGGGGCAACTCGAGAGTACAAGGCGACACGTCTGTTCTCATCGTGAATCAGTTCGGAAGTTCCCTTGGTTTTGATGTGATTTGTTTTGTGCATGGTTGGCCGGCCTTGGGGCACGATTGAGATAAAATCTTATATGCAGGAATTAGTTGAGCCTTTCTGAAATTCTTCAATAACATCCATTTTCATCCAGTTTTATGCATTGTGAATTTCCCATTAAATTACAATCCATCATGAGTATGTGCGAATTATTAAATTGTAATATTAGAGAAGTGATTAATAAAACAGAAATTTGTTTTCACCCTCACGCGTTCATGAACTTGCTAACCCATGTAATGTCATTTCTGGAGAAGGAAAGAAGGAAGGAAATGTTTTATTTAATGACGCGCTCAACACATTTTATTTACGGTTATATGGCGTCATACATATACAGGATAGTACATACAACGGCCTTTGTTACACCAGTTGTGGAGCACTGGCTGGAACGAGAAATAGCCCAATGAGTCCACCGACGGGGATCGATCCTAGACCAACCGCGTAATAAGCGAACGCTTTACCACTGGGCTACGTGCCGACCCCCCCCCCCCCACCCCCCCGTCCCCCTATTTTTGGAGACGTCATACAGTAAATTCCATACTCAAATGATTTTAAAGTCGCAGACCCTAGTTTCAACCTGTGAAAATGCTAAGATGAGACTACCAACTGTGAGTACAAAGTTGGCCGACGTTCTACTGTCACTTCTACGACGGTCCAGTTGCTAGTCTGAGCGCTCTTACAACTTGATTCTCGTCGTATAACCCATTAGTTGTTAATCTGAGCGCTCTTACAACTTGATTCTCGTCGTATAACCCATTAGTTGTTAATCTGAGCGCTCTTACAACTTGATTCTCGTCGTATAACCCATTAGTTGTTAATCTGAGCGCACCCGTTGTAAGTCGGGAGTTGGCCAACTTCGTCATAACAGTTGACAGTCTGAGCATAGCATTAGTCTACAAACCTGTAACATATTTCGATAAAGTTAAAACAAAGTGAGACAAGTGTCTGTGACGGTGAAACGGTGAAATATCATTTTAAATATACTTGAGCTTGTCTCCATAACGGTTATTTCTCAGAGGTATGTGCGTTGTTTTTGTTGTTGTTGTTTTTTAATATGACAAAATGTATTTCGTGCTCTTAGAAACGCCAGGATAACCAGAAATATTATGTTTGTACGTGAATGGATATTCTAAACAATAAACTATTAACCCAACAATGTCTGCTATCAATTATAAAAAAAAAAAAAAAAAACGGCTCCAAAAGTGAAAAAGGGGCGGGGCGTAGCCCAGTGGTAAAGCGCTCGCTTGATGCGCGGTCTGTTTGGGATCGATCCCCGTCAGGGCTATTTCTCGCTCCAGCCAGTGCACCACGACTGGTACATCAAAGGCCGTGGTATGTGCTATTCTGTCTATGGGATGGAGCATATAAAAGATCCCTTGTTGCTAAGCGGAAAGAGTAGCCCATGAAGTGGCGACAGCGGGTTTCCTTGCTCAGCATCTGTGTGGTCCTTAACCATATGTCCGACGCATTATAACCGTAAATAAAATGTGTTGAGTGCGTCGTTAAATAAACCATTTCCTTCCTTCCTCATAGAGAAAAATACACCGTAGTGTTTAAAAAAAACTAAGGTATGTCACTTTAAATCATTTGTAGTAACAAGCATTCTGAGATCACTACGAAAGCAATACATGTTCCTTACCTGACCCAACACGTGTTTGCTTCTGTTAAGTTCAAAGGTCATAATTACGTAAAAATGGACCGACCCCCATTTTTGTCAAACTTGATCTGTACCTCTATACCATAAACCTATACACAAAATTTCAGCTCAGTATATTGAGGAAACACCCTAAAACCCTAAAACTATATGTGGGAAAGACAAACAGACGGACGGATGGTCGGATGAACGGAAGACGGACAGACG
Organism: Gigantopelta aegis; assembly: GCF_016097555.1. Classification (NCBI taxonomy): domain Eukaryota; kingdom Metazoa; phylum Mollusca; class Gastropoda; order Neomphalida; family Peltospiridae; genus Gigantopelta; species Gigantopelta aegis. The sequence goes on from NC_054700.1 coordinate 51,440,036, forward strand.
GAGATAAAACCTATAGTCCCCCCCCCCCCCCCCCGGTTGTTTATGATTACATTTATATTAATTCTGACCAAAAAAACCCCGACTTTAATAGAACTTTAAAAACAAGCATTACGCATTTAATTTTTTTACGTTGTGATTCGATTTTTAGGAAATCTTAGCAATATTTGATTGCATCTGTACATTGTTTCTCAAATACGATACGTTAACTATGTATAAAGTACATAATGGCTGTCATCTGATTAATCCATATTATTGTCAGTTTTCACAATGGCTATACTGACGTCAATGGAAATGTATATACGTAATGTGGAACATATGGTTTTAACAAATGCGTTTGCACATATATCGGCATCGTTAGCTATAAACTGATCGAATGGTTGTGTTCTCCGTACTCACGCCCAGCCTAATGGACAATTTGTCGCAAAACTGGCGACTGCTTGACAATAATACAAAGCAGATGTTATCTGCTACACCTGTGTCTCTGTCATAAATGTGGTATATCGATATAAACGTACATATACAGTACTATAAACTATCGATAGTGTTTACAAAACAAACTCGAAAGATTTTTAAAAATAAAATTCTAAAATCTCTAGATGTAGCAAAGAGACTAAAAATTTGATTAGATTAGATTAGATTAGATATGTTTTAAACGTGCTCACATACCTTTATGGTTTCGAGCACGCCTATCCCCAGTCCGGCCTCCGATATAATCGGTGGTCTGACTCGGGGCAGGAAAAACCTAACTATAATAAAATTTTGAAATTTTAAACTGGAGGTCAAAAAGAGTAAATATATTATGTCGACATTAATAATTTTGAATGCGTTCCCAAAAGAAATACAGAAATCCCTACTCTACACCTATATAATTATTTAAAATTAACGCAAATTTAGATGGGGAAGTCTAAAAGTAAAAATACAAACATTATAATTTATTTTTAAAAAAACAAAAAAACAACAACATTTATTTAGTCCCCAGAGGCAAGGGAAAGGGTAGAGGGGTAAGCCCGGCCCACAGAAAAGTTATATTGAATTTAATATTTATTTAAAATGATTACCAATCGTATTTCGGGCCTTGGTGTGACCAGGAGGAAGGGGTGGGGGAGGGGGCGAGAAGTGGGGCCGGAACTTTCACAGAAACCTACAGCCAAACCGCCTACGCCCTATGGCCCCAAAAAACCTAACCACCGGCACCACAACCACACACCCCACCCCCCACCCCACCGTGTCCAACCGCAGCTCGATCCAGTCATGGCAATCATTTGTAGAAGGTCACTAGTAGAGTGACCTAAAGCTTCAGTAGAAGGTCACTAGGAAAGTGTCCCAACCCAGTTACCTGCCCTGTTTAATTATATAATTGTTTAATTAAAAATCTAAAACATAGTTAAAATAATGATAAAAAAATATAAAACAGATTAAATGAGCGAGCATGCCAGTAACCTACATTATATTTTATTTTATTTTATTTTTAAAATAGATATTAAACAAATTAAAAAAGACGAACTATATACATGTATAAGGTGCAGTTTCCGGAACGGGGAGGGGATTACTGCCAGATAAGCCTCCCCCCATAATCCAAGCAACAATCACACATTCAATCATACAACATATATACATTACACAACAAAACAAGACAACAAAAATTAAAACTAATCGGCTAAAGATAAAACCCCGCCCAGCCCCCCCAGACAAAACGGGGGGCAAGGCGGAGAAACCCCAGCCAATCTAATACATTACACAACAAAACAAAACAAAAAGTAAAAGTAATTGGCTAAAAATAAAACCGCGCCCGGCCCCCCAAATAAAACGGGGGGGGGGGGGGGCAAGGCGGAGAAACCCCAACCAATTTAAATATTATTAAAAAAAACAACCAAAAAACCCCCACATTGTCGTAACATTTGGAGAATTGATTTAATTATTGAATGGTGAGTCCCATAATTACCAAATGTTGCAGGATTGTTCACAATTCACTCTAGTCCATTGTGAGTAAGTGATAGGACACACCACCAAGGTCAAGGTCATCTGAAGTCAATACCGGGTGTGGCCTCCGCGTGTGTTGACAACTGCCTGGCACCGCCTGCCCATTGAAGCAACCAGAGTACGGATGACGTCCCGGGGGATGGTGGTCCACTCGGCCTGCAAGGCTGCTGCCAGCTTGGGCAGGGTCTGGGGCTGTGGTTGTCGCTGTCGGAGGCGTCGGTCCAACTCGTCCCATAGATGCTCAATTGGGTTCAAATCCGGTGATGTCGATGGCCAAGGAAGGACATTAATGTTGTTGTTCTGTAGGAAAGCCGTTGTGAGACGTGCTGTGTGAGGCCTGGCGTTGTCATGTTGGAACACTGCGTTGGCGTTGGCCATAACTGGAACGATGTGTGGCCGGAGGATCTGGTCAATGTAGCCCTGTGCATTCAGGTTGCCCTGCACGTGGACCAGGTCAGTTCTGCCAGTGTGTGAGATGGCTGCCCACACCATGACACTACCCCCGCCGAATCTGTCCACTTCCTGCACGCAGTTTGCCGCATAACGTTCACCACGACGCCTATACACGCGACATCTTCCATCATGACGTCGGAGCAGAAATCGGGACTCGTCAATGAACCACACCTGTCTCCATCGCAGTTGAGGCCATTGTCGATGAATCTGGCACCACTGCAGTCGGAGTCGACGGTGTTGTGGTGTTAAGATGACACCTCGAACTGGACGTCTGGCACGAATTCCTACCTCACGTAGGCGGTTCCGTACGGTCTGGTCGGATATCCTGCGCAAACCTGGTATTGCTGCGGCTGTGGAGGTGGCAGTAGTCAATCGTTCCCGAAGGTGGCGTACCCGGATGTAGCGGTCCTGCCCGGGGGTAGTGACCCGTGGTCGACCGGATCTAGGGAGGTCACGTGTTGATCCATGTTGCTGGTAACGGTCCCACAGTCTGGAGATGGTGCTTGGGGACACATGGAATGCCCTGGCAACGGCCGTTCTGGATTCGCCTGCGTCTAGTCGGCCGATGGCATTGTTTCTCTGCGGTTCACTGAGACGTGGCATGTCCTGGATTGTCAACTGTCGGCCAGATACAGAGGCCAGGCAAGCGAACACCCTGCACTTTTATACTGTCGGTGTTCATGTTGCATGTGCAGACAACGCACGTGCAGTGGTGACATGGTTTGCACGTGGCTGCGTTTTTGCGAATATTCACATTTTGGAACTTTATTGTACAGTAGCTGCGTTTTATCGAATGTAACCGTGGGAATGTGTTTGGGACATGCAATGACCTTATATTCACAAAGCATGAACCGGTAGGAAACATAAAATCGGAGTTATAACCCATTTGTACCCTTTTGCGTTTCTTTTTTTGAAGAGTATATATATATATATGGGCTAAAAATTTGAGATATTTTCATTAATCACTTGTCATAACAATAAAGTCTTGGGTGTTGCGATCCTACAAAAACGAGTAGGGCATCTTCCTGGGATGAGATAGTCCTACAGGTAGTACTAAACCAAATAACTTACAGCTGGGTCAAAGTTCAAGGTGCACTCAACTTTTGATAGAGCAGTTAGCACCACAAATCCTGCGATTGGTGATAAATGTGAGTGTGTTGGTTGTAAAAAAAATTTAAAAAAAAAAAAAAAAAAAAAAAAAAAAAAAAAAAAAAAAAAAAAACGTTTCATCTGGGAATAAAAGATGTATGCAATTTTATTTCATCTAGTACTACTATGCCAAGTAGCCTTGTGCTTAAAAGATGCATGGAGTACCTGTAAACAAAACGTACTCAAATTTGTGTGAAACTACGGTAGTAGACGCTACTCACTATTTCTGAAATGTTATAGCTACATATGTTACTACTGTCGTCTTTGGGATTTGATTTGGTAGTATACACCCCTATAGACACACGACGGATGTTCTCACCAATGGTTGTGTGATAAAGTATTTTTCTATACACCCATTGGTGAGAACATCATTCGTTATTTTTGATAACACATAACTGTTAACACAAATGCGTGTGATAACAATTTAAAGACATACAATTGGCTGTTCCTAAGTTATGACCTTGATCCCGTTCAGCGATCTTAGCGCTAATTTCACCATAAGTGCATACGGTAGTTATATACTTAAGATGAACTTAGGGCTAAGATCGCTTCGTGACACGGACCCAGGGGCCTAATTCACAAAGGTCTCTTAGGCTCTGCTAGACAACAAAGCATCCTCTTTGCTAGTATTTTAGCGTTGCACTGCGAGATCGCAAAGTTGCAAGAGTTTGGTGAATTAGGCCCCAGGGCCCTGTTCCACGAAGCGATTTTAGACCTAAGATCACCGTAACTACACAGCTAACATATGCACATAAGGTGATCTTAGCGCTAAGATCTCTGTGGAACGGGGCCCAGGTCGCCACTGCCATACCACTGAATGAAAAAAAAGCACAACTGAAATCGATTACTCTGTGACGTAGGCTATACGTTAATCTGAAACAGATCACACTGTGACACACGAGTTAACTGCAAGCGCTTGGGCAGTTAATAGGTTTTAATTGGAAAAGACGTTTAAATTTATTTCAAACCTTCTTTTAGAGGATCATCTTCATAAATCAAGGCTAATATTCGTTCCTTGTATTCAGCCTTTATACATGTAGTCAAGATTACTGATATCCACTACTAGCGCCCTCTATTGGAATAAAATTTGTAACACCGATTATGTCCCTTACACGATGACATCGCTGACCAATCATAGCAGCGGTAACATGTGACAATCTTGAAAGCAATTTCAAAAATTAACCGCCGGACGCTGACGCTGCCATCTTTGTTTAAAATAACAAGGGAATCTATAACGAGCGTTGCGATTCGTTGCAATCAGATCTCATCGCATCCAATGAAATTTAAGCATTTTGTGGCACGATTTCTTGACGACATGTATCAAGGCTGAATACGAGGAACGAATATTAGCCTTGATTTATGAAGATGTTAGAGAATATGTAATCAATAGAATACTGCATGCGTGTCCGTTGGATACAATTTATCTGACAACTCGTTTGAAAACACATTTAACTCGCTTTCGCTTGTTAGATACGTATTTTAAAAAAAATCGTGACCGGTCATCGGACATAAGGCTGGTAGGTAGATGGTTCGCAGTCTGGTACCGGATCCCACCCAGAGCGAGTTTTAACAACTCACTGGCTAGAACAGCCAAGGTATTAATATTATGGGGCCCATTTCACTAAACATCGTAAGTTTACGTCTGCTACTAGCAGTTATAATGGCCGTGCGTTTACATGTGTTTGGCATCAAATTCTCGCAGAGAAGTACATCATTACGGAAGCTGGAGTATTTTAAAAACAAAAGAAAATTAAATATTTGTTGAACTATAATAGTAATAAGAATTGTGGTTTAGTCGTAGATTTGCGTTTACGTGCACAACCAGACGATGTTTTGTGAAATTGGGCCCAGCTTCAGGTACACTGTTACTGAAATAATCAATACTGCCTTAAGTAATCAACACTGCCTTACACATAGACTAACGCTAGAACTGCGCAGGTACACTGTTACTGAAGTAATCAACACTGCCTTACACAGAGACTAACGCTAGAACTGCGCAGGTACACTGTTACTGAAGTAATCAATACTGCCTTACACAGAGACTAACGCTAGAACAGCTTCAGGTACACTGTTACTGAAGTAATCAATACTGCCTTACACAGAGACTAACGCTAGAACTGCGCAGGTACACTGTTACTGAAGTAATCAATACTGCCTTACACAGAGACTAACGCTAGAACTGCAACACTGCAGGTACACTGCCTTACTGAGAGTAATCAATACTGCCTTACACAGACACTGTTACTAACGCTAGAACTAACGCTAGAACTGCGCAGGTACAGGTACACTGCCTTACACAGAGACTTACTGAAGTAATCAATACTGCCTTACACAGAGACTAACGCTAGAACTGCGCAGGTACACTGTTACTGAAGTAATCAATACTGCCTTACACAGAGACTAACGCTAGAACTGCGCAGGTACACTGTTACTGAAGTAATCAATACTGCCTTACACAGAGCTAGAACTGCGCAGGTACACTGTTACTGAAGTAATCAATACTGCCTTACACAGACTAACGCTAGAACTGCGCAGGTACACTGTTACTGAAGTAATCAACACTGCCTTACACAGAGACTAACGCTAGAACAGTTTCAGGTACACTGTTACTGAAGTAATCAACACTGCCTTACACAGAGACTAACGCTAGAACAGTTTCAGGTACACTGTTACTGAAGTAATCAGGTACACTGTTACTGAAGTAATCAATACTGCCTTACACAGAGACTAACGCTAGAACTGCGCAGGTACACTGTTACTGAAGTAATCAATACTGCCTTACACAGAGACTAACGCTAGAACTGCGCAGGTACACTGCTACTGAAGTAATCAATACTGCCTTACACAGAGACTAACGCTAGAACTGCGCAGGTACACTGTTACTGAAGTAATCAATACTGCCTTACACAGACAATAACGCTAGAACTGCGCAGGTACACTGTTACTGAAGTAATCAATACTGCCTTACACAGAGACTAACGCTAGAACTGCGCAGGTACACTGTTACTGAAGTAATCAACACTGCCTTACACAGAGACTAACGCTAGAACTGCGCAGGTACACTGTTACTGAAGTAATCAATACTGCCTTACACAGACAATAACGCTAGAACTGCGCAGGTACACTGTTACTGAAGTAATCAATACTGCCTTACACAGAGACTAACGCTAGAACTGCGCAGGTACACTGTTACTGAAGTAATCAACACTGCCTTACACAGAGACTAACGCTAGAACTGCGCAGGTACACTGTTACTGAAGTAATCAATACTGCCTTACACAGAGACTAACGCTAGAACTGCGCAGGTACACTGTTACTGAAGTAATCAATACTGCCTTACACAGACAATAACGCTAGAACTGCGCAGGTACACTGTTACTGAAGTAATCAATACTGCCTTACACAGAGACTAACGCTAGAACTGCGCAGGTACACTGTTACTGAAGTAATCAACACTGCCTTACACAGAGACTAACGCTAGAACTGCGCAGGTACACTGTTACTGAAGTAATCAATACTGCCTTACACAGAGACTAACGCTAGAACTGCGCAGGTACACTGTTACTGAAGTAATCAATACTGCCTTACACAGAGACTAACGCTAGAACTGCGCAGGTACACTGTTACTGAAGTAATCAATACTGCCTTACACAGAGACTAACGCTAGAACTGCGCAGGTACACTGTTACTGAAGTAATCAATACTGCCTTACACAGAGACTAACGCTAGAACTGCGCAGGTACACTGTTACTGAAGTAATCAATACTGCCTTACACAGAGACTAACGCTAGAACTGCGCAGGTACACTGTTACTGAAGTAATCAATACTGCCTTACACAGAGACAATAACGCTAGAACTGCGCAGGTACACTGTTACTGAAGTAATCAATACTGCCTTACACAGAGACTAACGCTAGTTACTGAAGTAATCAACTGCCTTACTGCTTACACAGAAGCAGGCGCAGGTACACTGTTACTGAAGTAATCAATACTGCCTTACACAGAGACTAACGCTAGAACTGCGCAGGTACACTGTTACTGAAGTAATCAATACTGCCTTACACAGAGACTAACGCTAGAACTGCGCAGGTACACTGTTACTGAAGTAATCAACACTGCCTTACACAGAGACTAACGCTAGAACTGCGCAGGTACACTGTTACTGAAGTAATCAATACTGCCTTACACAGAGACTAACGCTAGAACTGCGCAGGTACACTGTTACTGAAGTAATCAATACTGCCTTACACAGAGACTAACGCTAGAACTGCGCAGGTACACTGTTACTGAAGTAATCAATACTGCCTTACACAGAGACTAACGCTAGAACTGCGCAGGTACACTGTTACTGAAGTAATCAATACTGCCTTACACAGAGACTAACGCTAGAACTGCGCAGGTACACTGTTACTGAAGTAATCAATACTGCCTTACACAGAGACTAACGCTAGAACTGCGCAGGTACACTGTTACTGAAGTAATCAATACTGCCTTACACAGAGACTAACGCTAGAACTGCGCAGGTACACTGTTACTGAAGTAATCAACACTGCCTTACACAGAGACTAACGCTAGAACTGCGCAGGTACACTGTTACTGAAGTAATCAATACTGCCTTACACAGAGACTAACGCTAGAACTGCGCAGGTACACTGTTACTGAAGTAATCAATACTACCTTACACAGAGACTAACGCTAGAACTGCACTGTTACAGGTACACTGTTACTGAAGTAATCAACACTGCCTTACACAGAGACTAACGCTAGAACTGCGCAGGTACACTGTTACTGAAGTAATCAACACTGCCTTACACAGAGACTAACGCTAGAACTGCGCAGGTACACTGTTACTGAAGTAATCAACACTGCCTTACACAGAGACTAACGCTAGAACTGCGCAGGTACACTGTTACTGAAGTAATCAACACTGCCTTACACAGAGACTAACGCTAGCGCAGGTACACTGTTACTGAAGTAATCAATACTGCCTTACACAGAGACTTACGCTAAAACTGCGCAGGTACACTGTTACTGAAGTAATCAACACTGCCTTACACAGAGACTAACGCTAGAACTGCGCAGGTACACTGTTACTGAAGTAATCAACACTGCCTTACACAGAGACTAACGCTAGAACTGCGCAGGTACACTGTTACTGAAGTAATCAATACTGCCTTACACAGAGACTTACGCTAAAACTGCGCAGGTACACTGTTACTGAAGTAATCAACACTGCCTTACACAGACAATAACGCTAGAACTGCGCAGGTACACTGTTACTGAAGTAATCAATACTGCCTTACACAGACAATAACGCTAGAACTGCGCAGGTACACTGTTACTGAAGTAATCAATACTGCCTTACACAGAGACTAACGCTAGAACTGCGCAGGTACACTGTTACTGAAGTAATCAATACTGCCTTACACAGACAATAACGCTAGAACTGCGCAGGTACACTGTTACTGAAGTAATCAATACTGCCTTACACAGAGACTAACGCTAGAACTGCGCAGGTACACTGTTACTGAAGTAATCAATACTGCCTTACACAGACAATAACGCTAGAACTGCGCAGGTACACTGTTACTGAAGTAATCAATACTGCCTTACACAGAGACTAACGCTAGAACTGCGCAGGTACACTGTTACTGAAGTAATCAATACTGCCTTACACAGAGACTAACGCTAGAACTGCGCAGGTACACTGTTACTGAAGTAATCAATACTGCCTTACACAGAGACTAACGCTAGAACAGCTTCAGGTACACTGTTACTGAAGTAATCAATACTGCCTTACACAGAGACTAACGCTAGAACTGCGCAGGTACACTGTTACTGAAGTAATCAATACTGCCTTACACAGAGACTAACGCTAGAACTGCGCAGGTACACTGTTACTGAAGTAATCAATACTACCTTACACAGAGACTAACGCTAGAACTGCGCAGGTACACTGTTACTGAAGTAATCAACACTGCCTTACACAGAGACTAACGCTAGAACTGCGCAGGTACACTGTTACTGAAGTAATCAATACTGCCTTACACAGAGACTAACGCTAGAACTGCGCAGGTACACTGTTACTGAATTAATCAATACTGCCTTACACAGAGACTAACGCTAGAACTGCGCAGGTACACTGTTACTGAAGTAATCAATACTGCCTTACACAGAGACTAACGCTAGAACAGTTTCAGGTACACTGTTACTGAAGTAATCAATACTGCCTTACACAGAGACTAACGCTAGAACTGCGCAGGTACACTGTTACTGAAGTAATCAATACTACCTTACACAGAGACTAACGCTAGAACTGCGCAGGTACACTGTTACTGAAGTAATCAATACTACCTTACACAGAGACTAACGCTAGAACAGCTTCAGGTACACTGTTACTGAAGTAATCAACACTGCCTTACACAGAGACTAACGCTAGAACTGCGCAGGTACACTGTTACTGAAGTAATCAACACTGCCTTACACAGAGACTAACGCTAGCACTGCGCAGGTACACTGTTACTGAAGTAATCAACACTGCCTTACACAGAGACTAACGCTAGAACTGCGCAGGTACACTGTTACTGAAGTAATCAATACTGCCTTACACAGAGACTTACGCTAAAACTGCGCAGGTACACTGTTACTGAAGTAATCAACACTGCCTTACACAGAGACTAACGCTAGAACTGCGCAGGTACACTGTGACTGAAGTAATCAACACTGCCTTACACAGAGACTAACGCTAGAACTGCGCAGGTACACTGTTACTGAAGTAATCAATACTGCCTTACACAGAGACTTACGCTAAAACTGCGCAGGTACACTGTTACTGAAGTAATCAACACTGCCTTACACAGAGACTAACGCTAGAACTGCGCAGGTACACTGTTACTGAAGTAATCAACACTGCCTTACACAGAGACTAACGCTAGAACTGCGCAGGTACACTGTTACTGAAGTAATCAACACTGCCTTACACAGAGACTAACGCTAGAACTGCGCAGGTACACTGTTACTGAAGTAATCAATACTGCCTTACACAGAGACTTACGCTAAAACTGCGCAGGTACACTGTTACTGAACTAATCAACACTGCCTTACACAGAGACTAACTGCGCAGGCTTTACACGGCTGTTGTATCAGTCGACTTTATGCTTGTATTTTAAAAGTAAAATTAATTAAATTAACCTATGCAATTTGATGTTAATTTGTAAAGAAACCTTTTTATTTACACTGATTTGTTTTTCTTTAAAAAAAAAACTTTATTTGAGTTGGCATGGGTTTAAAACTTAATGGTATGTTTTTATACGGATTTTAACATTTATTATAGAGTAATATTCCAATTCCCCTTTTGACGCAAACTGGCTTTGTTGTACGCAGGCCATAACACATGTGCTACACGAGCAGCACTCTTAATAATGAGGTTACAAATTCCATTTTTATTGACGACGGATTGCCGGCACGATAAACGTACCATACATATATATGTGTGTCACTAATACGACGCCTAATAATCGAAGGTATCACTCTTTAAACATGCATTACTTCCATTTTAATAGGGTCACAGCGTGGCAGGTTTATTTGCCCATTCTTCGGGTTTATGGGGCCAGTGGATTATGAAAAGAAATATATTACGTGATGGATTTCTTTATGTGCAGTATGTATAATAGAGCGGATGGCTATGTATTCGTATGTTAGCTTCAGTGTCGCAAGAATAGGTAAGAATATGTATAAGCTGTAGATCAGTTATTTTTGGTATCTTGTTTGTATTGTATTGTTTGTTTTGTAGCAGTTATTTTGGTTGTGGAGTTGGTTGGGGTATTGTACTCTTGTAGATCAAAACTCATGTTTTTGTTTATTTCTTAATAAAGATTTTTTTTTTTAACTCAGTTAAATGTAGGCTTCTTTATTCCCTTCATTCCCAGTTAGTTGAGTGTGTGGCCAGCGCAGCGTGTTCTAACCTTAATGAATATTCTGCTTTTACTTGGGTGTATAGCGGAACAGGTATCTGGTTTGTACACAAAACTGTGACGTAGATGGAATAATTTTTTTAAAGATACAGGCTTGTAGGAACGATATATGAAGTGTGAGACACAAGCTGTAGTCGGAAATTTTATCTTTCGCTGGCTTTAAACATTTTTTTTTTTTTCGGACAGAACGTAGACCAGTGGTAAAGTGCTCGCTTGATGCGCGGTCAGTTTGGAACCGATCCACGTCTGGTATATCAAAAGCCGTGGTATTTGCTCTCCTGTCTGTGGGATGGTGCATATAAAAGATCCCTTGCACTTACGAAAAAATGTAGCGGGTTTCCTCTCTATGACTATATGTCAAAATTACCAAATGTTTGACATCCAATAGCCAATGATTAATAAATCAATGTGCTCTAGTGGTATTGTGAAACAAAAATAAACAAAAATAAACTTATATAAAATATATTTTCTAGGATCTAGATAACAAACCAGTAAAGTTTTATATGACGCTTTTCAGCAGTTTTGTTTTTATGTATATATACACAGTAGGGTGAAAAAGTAAATGTTGATGTTCCCCCATCCCCGAATCTTACGGGCCTGTTATATATCTTTATATGTTATTAAAGGGACATTCCTGAGTTTGCTGCATTGTAAGATGTTTCCCACTAATAAAATATTTCTACGATTAAACTTACATATTAAATATATTTTCTTGTTTAGAATATCAATGTCTGCATATTCAATGTGTTTCTGGTCGTTTTAATATTTGTAAGAAGCCCAAACTGGATTTTGTCTTCAAACAATTTCGTACGTACGAAAAAACAATATTTTAGGAAATCAAATGAAATTTAACCTAGTACAAATATTAGAACGATCAGAAACACGTTTAATATACAGCCACTAATATTTTATGCAGAAAAATATATTTGATATGTAATTACAATCGTTAAAACGTTTCTGTCAGGAATGTCCCTTTAATGTCAACCAGAAATCGTTCTGTTAGCAATGTCGATTTGAACGTTTGTCACTTTAAAACTGATTTTAAAGGAAGGTAGAATATGTGTAATGAAACCATAGCAGGTGTATTGGGTGGGGTTGAGTTGTGGTCGTGATCGAAGGTGGAACTCCCCCTGTTCAAGCACATTTTCTTTCTTTTTGTTTTCAATCTTGGCGCATTTATAACTATTGTATAGTTCCAGCGCTCTGACTAAAATGGATTCGCCTGAGGTGAATGGGTCGTAGGATCGAACCTCGTCGGTCGACCCATTGTGTTTTTACCGCCTCAATCAGTGTTCCAGAACCGGTATATCAAATGTGTGTGGTTTGTGCTGCCCTATCTATGGTAAAATGCATGTAAAAGACCATTTGCTAATGGAATGGAATGGAATAGAATAGGTGTTTAACGACATCCCAGCACTAAAAATACATGGGCTATTGGGCGTCAAACTATGGTAAACGCAAACTAATAAAGTGATGATCAACATCAATATAAAAATTCAAGAGTCAAATAAAAACACAGTTTGCTGCTAATGGCAACATGTAACTGGGTTTCTCTAAAACGAATAAGGTTACCAAATGTTTGATACACAATGATCAAATAAGTAGTAACAGTCATTTAATCACGGGTCTACCGACCCCGGTCAGGCTGCCGGTGTTTACTTACACCTGCCAGTGCGAGAGACGCCCCCCCCCCCCCCCCCCCTCCTCTTCCCACTCTCTTCTCCCTATCCCCTCCCACGCCCGTTTCATGAAGAGTTGGCGTAAGTTAACACTTGCACCCATGACAGGCGTTCTCTACAACAGCTGCTTGCTCCGAACATGTACGTTAAATCTCTTGACCTTTACTTCAATCACGAAGCAGGGCGGGAGTTAGCTCAGTCGGTATAGGCGAGTACTGTGTATATATATATATACCTGTATATAGCTCGCCTGAGGTGCTTGCAGATGCGGATGATTAATAAAGTTAAAGTTTGTTTTCTTTAACGACACCAGTAGAGCACACTGATTTATTAATCATCGGCTATTTGATGTCAAACATTTGGTAATCGTTACATAGTCTTCGAGAGGAAACCCAATATATTTTTCCATCAGTAGCCAGGGATATATTATACGCACTATCCCACAGACAGGATAGCACATACCACGGCATTTGATATACCAGTCATGGTGCACTAGCTGGAACGAATTATAAGAAAGATGATGATGATGATGATGATGATAATGATGTTGATGATTATAGCCCAATGGACCCACTGACGGGGATCGATCCTGGACCGACCGCGCACCAGGCGAGCGCTTTACAACTGGGTTACGTCCCGCCCCTCTGATGATTAATAAATCAATGTCCTCTAGTGGTGCCGTTAAACAAAACAAACAAACTTTAACATTCTATAGCCTAATCCGTTAGCCTACGTCCCAGTCAGACACCTTAGCCTGCTGACTGGCGTGTTTGCTTGTTACCTATAAGCACGAAACTCTTCCTTTCAGCAATAATCAATCAAAAGTCGTGCTAATATAATACGAGTTGTTGTGGCCCTTCTTTGTATACAGAGAAACTCTGCACTAAATATTACGACCATCCGCAATGGTGTAAGTACTAATATCGAATTACCTATATTAACATACGCGGAACCAGGAGGTCGAGGATGTTGAGCGACAGCGATCTGCAGTAACAACGCTCCCCGTAGTCACGACGAAACAAATGAGTTTGTACTGATTTTAAAGTGCATTCATCGCTAATAGATATCGTCCATTTAAAGGGACTATCCGAAGTTTCCGGCTATTGTTAAAATGATGTCAACCACGAGAGACTTTTTAACAACTGTAATTACATACTAAATATATATATATTTTAAATATAATAATGATGGTTGTATGTTAAACGTGTTTCTGATTATCCTGGTGTTTGCGTGTGTGTGTGTGTGTGTGTGTGTGTGTGTGTGTGTGTGTGTGTGTGTGTGTGTCTGTTTTCGTACGTACGGAATTCAGTTTGGGATTCTTTACAAATATTAGGAAGGAAAGAAGGAAGGAAATATTTTTTAACACATTTTAACGTTACGTACGGAATTCAGTGGCGTCGGACATATGGCGTCGGACATTCTTTACATATGGCGTCGGACATATGGTAGGACATATGGAAATGAAGGAAGGAAATATTTCGGACATATGGCGTCGGACATATGGTTAAGGACATTTCGGACATATTTAAGGACATTATATGGCATATGGCGTCGGACATATGGCGTATGGCGTCGGACATATGGCGTCGGACATATGGTTAAGGACATATGGCGTCGGACATATGGCGTCGGACATATGGTTAAGGACATATGGCGTCGGACATATGGCGTCGGACATATGGCGTCGGACCACACAGATATGGTCTACTGTTTCAATTAGCAGCAAGGGATATTTTATATGCACCATCCCACAGACAGGATAGTACATACTACGGCCTTTGTTACACGAGTTGTTGAGCGCTGGTTGGAACGAGAAATAGCCCAATAGGCCCACCGACGGGGATCGATCCCAGACCGACCGCTTTATCACTGGGCTATGTCCCGTCCCCTACCAATACTAGGACGATCAGATATATATTAAACATACAAACACTAATATTCTAAACAATAAAATATATTTAAAGGGACATTCCTGAGTTTGCTGCACTTTTTAAGATGTTATCGACTGTTTTAACGATTGTAATTACATATCAAATATATTTTTGTGCATGAAATATCAGTGGCTCTATATTCAACATGTTTCTGATCGTTCTAATATTTGTACTAGGTTATATTTCATTTTATTTTCAAAAATATAATTTTTTCGTACGTACAAAATTATTTGAAGACAAAATCCAGTTTGGGCTTCTTACAAATATTAAAACGACCAGAAACACATTGAATATACAGACACTGATATTCTAAACAAGAAAATATATTTAATATGTAAGTTTAATCGTAGAAATATTTTATTAGTCGGAAACATCTTACAATACAGCAAACTCAGGAATGTCCCTTTAATGCGTAATACAGTCGTTACAAAATTGTATTAGTCGACAACATCTTACACTGCAGCAAACTCAGGATAGACCCTTTAAATAGTTGTATGTATACCCCTCACCCCCACTCCCTACAAAACATCCCGGGTCCGCGCCTTATTAATGATGACTGATTGCTACATATTGATGGTATATTTAATACTACTGGGTTGTCAGAACAGGACAGAACTTTATTAAATTGATTCTTCTGGCCACCATTCAATAATGTTGTATCGAATCGTAAACATAATTGGTGATGGCAGTATATTGGCATTTATACAAAGGTGTTACATCTAGCTACAAGAATATTCGAAGCGTTAAAGGGACAGACCCTAGCTTTTAAACTCTATAGGTATATTTTTCACTATTACAGCCGTTTATGATCACTAAAATAAACATTTACTTATATTTTATTGTTTAGATTATCCATTTCCGTACAAGCGAAGTTTTTCTGGCCATCCTGGTGTTTCTAATACCGCAAAATGCATTCTTTGGGGGTTTTTTCTTTTTTTAAACGCACGTGCGTCTGAGACGTAACAGTTATGGAGTCGAGTTTTAGTCTATTTTTAACGGTATTTCACCCTTTCAACTTTACAGACTCTTGTTTCAATCTCTTATAATGTTATCCAAATATGTTTCAGGTTTGTAACTTGACCAAACGTAGTCTCCATTTTTACGGGTGGAAACTATGGTCTGCGCCTTAAGCACACCTCGAAGCGATTTGTGCGCCGCCAACACGGTTTCTGTTTAATTATTATACAAATAGGATAACAGCAGCTCGACAGAAGAGAGTTTAAAGTGTGTTTTGTTTAACGACACCACTAGAGCACATTGATTTATTAATCATCGGCCATTAGATGTCAAACATATGGTCATTCTGACAGTCATAGAGAGAAAACCTGTTACATTTTTCCATTAGTAGCAAGGGATCGTTTATATGCACCACCCCACGGACGGGATTGATATACCAGTCGTGGTGCACTGGCTTTGACGGGAAATAACCCAATGGGCCCACCGACGGGGATCGATCCTAGACCGACCGCGCATCAGACGAGCGCTTTACCTGGGCTACGTCCCGCCCCTCAGTAGAAGAGTGAGTCCTGGGGATCATGGGTATGTACTGCCATGAAAGTAACATGAATGATGCGTATCTCCTGGACCACGTAACTGGGCAACTAATCAGGAAGTTCGTTCGACACCGTTTCTGGGTTTCACGAAAACATGTGTCTGTATAATATATAATGTATTGTCCGTTAACTGCGCTTGGTGGTGTCGTCGTTAAGCCACTGGACATAAGGCTGGTAGGTACAGGGTTCGCAGCCCGGTACCGACTGCCACCGAGATCGAGTAAGATCACTACATCTTCTCCTCCTCTCTCTCTCTCTCTCTCTCTCTCTCTCTCTCTCTCTCTCTCTCTCTCTCTCTCTCTCTCTCTCTCTCTCTCTCTCTCTCTCTCTCTCAGCACTAACTAACGCACTGTCCTGAACAGACAATCCAGATTGCTGAGGTGTGTGCCCAGGACAGCGCGTTTGGGCTTGAATTGGATATGAACACGCCTGTATTGGATATAAGTTGAAATCAATTTTAGTTTTCTTTTGTACATGTGACGCAATACAAATGTACGCCATACATAGCGCAAAGTAACCATGCTGTGTTCACAAAACGACTACCTTTGTACTTGCAGCTGGATGTAAAAAGACCTTTTCATTACTTGTTTGAGCAGCACATGTAATTAACTTTTTCACCATGGTGAGGACAATGAAACACAGCTGTGATCAGCCATATAGAGCACGAAAAGCCCACGACTGATAGTCTGGTTTCGCGCTTTATGTTACACCAAATGACCACATCGGGAACCAATCAAATACTAGTAGTTCGCGAACATTAGCGTTGCATAGAGGACGCGTTTATAATTTAAGTCGCAAGATGTTGATCTTGACTTTTGACTATGTCTGTCTGTCTCTCTCTCTCTCTCCTCTCCTCTCTCTCTCTCTCTCTCTCTCTCTCTCTCTCTCTCTCTCTCTCTCTCTCTCTCTCTCTCTCTCTCTCTCTCTCTCTCTCTCAACCCCTCTCTGTCTGTCTGTGTCCCTCTCTGTCAACCTCTCTCAATATCTCTCTAAACCTTTTTCAACCTCTCTCTCTTAACCTCTCTCTTTCATCAAACTCTCTCTCTCCCCCCCCCCTCTCTATCTCTCCCCCCCCTCTCTCTCTCTCTCTCTCTCTCTCTCTCTCTCTCTCTCTCTCTCTCTCTCTCTCTCTCTCTCTCTCTCTCTCTCTCTCTGTTTCTATCCCTATAGATCCCTACTATGGTGTCAACATTTAAATCATTATTTTGAGGTGATCATATTTCAATCTAAACCTGTTAATTAAACATCAGTGATTGGGTTTTTGTACTGAAGACTATTACAACAGTGTCCTGAAATATTATAGCCTTTTGACGGCCGGTAAATAGTTTACGTTTTGTTCTACGTTGTTGTTTGCTTTTAATTTCGTGACCCAAACTAACAAGCGCTTGCTGAAGCAATTTTACTTCAAGCTAACTGGATGTTTTAAAAATAAACGTAGATCATTGCTTTTTGCTTCTCTGGACTGACTCAGTCATTGGCAATGTCAGAAAGTTTATTTTGTTTAACGACACCACTAGAGCACATTGATTAATCGTCGGCTATTGGATGTCAAACATTTGGTAATTTTGACGTATATTCTTAGAGGAAACCCGCTACATTTGTTTCATTAGCAGCAAGGGATCATTTATATGCACCATCCACACAGACGGGATAGCACCATTCGTGGTGTGGCGATGCCAAAGGTTGACGTGTCTGAACCTTTATTGGATATGGACACGTAAATACGCTTTGGATTTGCACTGCGCGTACATAGTCAGAGGTCGAGGTCAAGGATTACGTCTTGCGATGAATTTCACATAAGATAAGCAAGATAAAGCGCACTATAAAGCACTTGTTTCAATTAAGCCTGCTTGTTTAACGAAGTGCTTTGCTACGCTTCAAAATTACATATCGTTCGCTGTTCCATTAGGAAAAGTGCCTATTGCTGCTTCAAAGTACATTTATGCATTCCATTGTCGACTAGTTAATGAAAGAAGACAAATGGACATGGCAATATTAGTTTTGCTGTGCGACGAGCCTCCATCGATCGGTATAAGGGAAGGGATGCAGCTCAGCGGTAGGATCGATCCCCGTCGGTGGGCCCGTTGGGCTATTTCTTTTTCCACTGCACCACGGCAAAGGCCGCGTTACGTGCTACCCTGCTTGTGGGATGGGGCATATAAAAGGTCTCTTGCTACGAATGGAAATATGTAACGGGTTTCCTTTCTAAGTCTATATCAAACATTAGAAGAAGTTTGCTGGCGTGGCGGTCTATTTTTAGATTAAAAAATCATTTATGACGCGCATCCGTCTAAATATAGACTAGTTATTTGTCTGTCTGTGACCGAGCCGGACTAGACCATTACAGAGAAGGGGTGTAATCATACAATATTTACCTGTGCTGTACAGGACAATACTGCTGCACGTTGACACTCGGAGTTGATTGTTTGTGTAACAGGGACATTTTAATCTGTACATAATGTTTTATTTTGTTTATTTCAGTTTACAATTAGTTTGTTCTTTCTTTCAGACTGACATGCAAACTGAAATAATTATAGTTCACCTGACTCTTGCACACACTTCACCATCGTTCGCGTCACGGCAATCGGCACCTACGTTTTCAGCAATAACTTTACTTCTAAAAAAAAAAAAATTCGCTCCTATTTTTTTAATTTTTGAAATAATTTAATTTAAATTAAAAGAAACAATAGTTCTTTTTTAAAATTTCCAAAACTTTTTTCCTTTTTTGACTATAATATGTCGTCCCAAATTAAAATAATCAAGAAAAAAACAACAACACGGATTTGTTTTTAACGAAATTTATAGTATAACAGTATATCTTTACTTCTTTGCAATAAAACTCACTCTCTCTCTCTCTCTCTCTCTCTCTCTCTCTCTCTCTCTCTCTCTCTCTCTCTCTGTCTCTCTCTCTCTCTGTCTCTCTCTCTCTCTCTCTCTGTCTCTCTCTCTCTATGTCTATCTGTCTCTCTCTATCTCTGTCTCTCTCAAACTTTAACTAACTCTCTCTCTCTCTCTCTCTCTCTCTCTCTCTCTCTCTCTCTCTCTCTCTCCTCTCTCTGTCTCTCTCTCTTCCTCTGTCTCTGTCTCTCTCTATCAATGTCTCTCTCAAACTTTAACTAACTTTCTCTCTCTCTCTCTCTCTCTCTCTGTCTCTCTCTCTCTCTCTCTGTCTCTCTCTCTCTCTCTCTCTTTCTCTCTCTCTCTCTCTCTCCCTCTCTGTCTCTCTCTATCTCTGTCTCTCTCAAACTTTAACTAACTCTCTCTCCCTCTCTCTCTCTCTCTCTCTCTCTCTCTCTCTCTCTCTCTCTCTCTCTCTCTCTGTCTGTGTGTGTGTGTGTCTCTCTCTCTCTCTCTCTCTCTCTCTCTCTCTCTCTCTCTCTCTCTCTCTCTCTCTCTCTCTCGTCCTCTCTGCTTCTGTGTCTCTCTCTCTGTCTGTCTCTCTGTCTCTCTCTCTCTCTCTCGCTCTCTCTCTCTCTCTCTCTCTCTCTCTCTCTCTCTCTCTCTCTCTCTCTCTCTCTCTCTCTCTCTCTCTCACCAGGGGTCACGGAATATCGGCTGAAAAAGAGAATGAATTACGTAGAAAAATTGTAGACTTTTGAAACGACATTTCGCTGTGTCACGAGATATCGACTGACAAGTGATTTGTCTGACGAGTGTCTTGGGCTGAACTTATGTCTAATTATGTAACTGTGTATTTGAGACTAATAACAGAAAGTGGTGTGTATCGATCCCTATGGAGAAGAGACATTTGACTCTTATTTATTATGCAACAGCTCATTACAAATCATGAATGAACCGTCTGTATATCAGTACTCCTTCTCAACAAGTCATTACAAGTCATGTATCTGTCAGTTGTGTGCCAGTACTCAATCAAACGTCCCTCAACGGGACATTCCTGAGTTTGCTGCATTGTAAGATGTTTCCGACTAATAAAATAGTTCTACGATTAAACTTACATTCCTGAGTTTGCTGCAATTTTTAGGATGTGATCGACTATTTAAAGGTTGTAATTACATATCAAATATATATTTCTGCATAAGATATTAGTGGCTGTATATTAAACGTGTTTCTGATCGTTCTAATATATTTTGTACTAGCTTAAATTTCATTTTATTTTCTTTAAAAAGTCTCGTAAAACAGTGACATAGATATGAGAACAGACATTCTGCATATCTGTCTTCGTTAAACGCACCACGACTGGTATATTAAAGACCGTGACATAGATATGAGAACAGACATTCTGCATATCTGTCTTCGTTAAACGCACCACGACTGGTATATTAAAGACCGTGACATAGATATGAGAACAGACATTCTGCATATCTGTCTTCTTTAAACGCACCACGATATCTGGTATATTAAAGACCGTGACATAGATATGAGAACAGACATTCTGCATATCTGTCTTCGTTAAACGCACCACGACTGGTATATTAAAGACCGTGACATAGATATGAGAACAGACATTCTGCATATCTGTCTTCGTTAAACGCACCACGACTGGTATATTAAAGACCGTGACATAGATATGAGAACAGACATTCTGCATATCTGTCTTCGTTAAACGCACCACGACTGGTATATTAAAGACCGTGGTATATGAAAGATCCTTTGCTACTAAAGGAAAACAAAATGTAGCACGTTACCTTTCTAATACTCTGTGTCAAAATTAACAAATGTTGGACATCTAACAGCCGATGATTAATAAATCAATGTGCTATAGTGCTGTCGTTAAACAAAACAAACGTTTAACTATTCTTTAAACGTCCCTTAAGACACCACAAGTCATTTGGGAGAGAGCATTCTGGATGCATTCCTACTTCTTAAATGTTCTACATGACGCAAATACTCAGTTAAAGGATTTTGACGGTGACTTTGGTATGAGAACAGACATTCTGAATATTTGCCTTCTTCTTTAAACGTCCAATAAGAAAACGACAGTGATTTTTGGAGCAGGTATTCCAGATGTATTCCTACTTCTTAAATGTCTCATATGACGCTAAGTTAAGGAATCTCTTGAGATGGTGACATTGATATGAGAACAAACATTCTGAATATTTTATTCTTCTCTTTAAACGTTCAATGGGACGCAAACACTGATCTGAGAGACTGCATGATGACTGGTATTATGGGGTTTTTTTTATGCTATGTACCACAGAACGCAAACACTGATATAAGAGTAGCCGTGGCCCGCCGCAGATAATTTCCTCTTTCGAAATCGTTTAAGACACAAACACTGATCTGCAGGTGAGAGCAGCCATTGGAAATTCGTTTCTCCTTCTTTAATTGTTCCTTGGGACCTAAAAAAAAAAACTGAATCTGAGACCAAGCATTGTGAATGTTTTGCCATCTACTTAAACGTTTGCTAAGACGTAAATGTTGATCTGATGACAGACATGGTGATGTTTTTCTGCTGCTTTAAATGAGTTCCAAGACGATAACATTGATCTACGAACAGTCATTCGCTGACATTGTCAGTGGTAAAGCGGTCGGTTTGGGATCAATCCCCGTCGGTGGGCCCATTGGGCTATTTCTTGTTCCAGCCAGTGCACCACGACTGGTATATCAACGCCCGTGGTATGTGCTATCCTGTCTGTGGGACGGTACATATAAAAGATTCCCCTCAATGTGCGCTAGTGGTGTCGTTAAACAAAACAACTTTTGCTGAATTTCTTCCTGCTGCTTTCATTTAATTTAATTTCAACTTATTTTCGTGCTTATATCCAATTAAGGTTCAAGCACGCTATCCTGGGCACACACACACCTCAGCTATCTGGGCTGTCTGTCTAGGACAGTGGCTTAGTTGTTAGTGGTTAATGAGAGAGAGAAAAGGGTGTAGTGGTCTTACACCTACCCACTGAGTCGTTAAAACTCGCTCTGGATGGGAGTCGGTACCGGGTCGCGAACCCTGTACCTACCAGCCTTATCTCCTATGGCTTAAAACCTTAACCACCGAGGCCGGTGCCTGCTGCTTTAAATGAGTTTCAAGACGATAACATTGATCTGTGAGCAGTCTCATTCGCTGACATTGTCGGTGGTTTCCTTCGATTCCGCGACGTTGTTTAGTCTCGGCTCATAAATCTCGCCATTAAGGTAGATCCATAGACGGAGATGTAGCTGTGACAGATCTGCAGGACTGCAATGTAGGCTGCTGCTATCTTGGCTGGCTTCATTCATACTTCTTCAAGGTTGTTGCTGGTTTGGAGGTTTTAGGGGGAGGAGTTATGGCTTGGGTAGGGTTATATTGTCACTTGATTACTATGTATAATGTTGGGGGGGGGGGGGGTTCTTTCGATATATATTTTTTTTAAAAGAAGAAAACCCTTTATTGATTCTGATCAATATCCATTATTTCATTGATCAGTGCTTTCAACTATCCATCAAAATATATCCATCCATCCATCCATCCATCCATTCATTCATTCATTTATTTATTGATGTTCGTTCATTAATTCTTTTGTTCGTTCGTCTGTTCATTCGTTTTTCATTCCTTTATACATTAGTCACTTCGTTCGTTCCACCATCAATCCATATATCAATTCGTAAATCAATCATTGCAAAAAGTAATATAACAGGTGCAATGTGAATAAAATCTTTATAATTGTGTTTCATTTGTTCTTGATATTTTCTCTTTCTCTCTTTTTTTTTCTCTCCAGGATTACCTTTTAAGCAGACCTAAATGGGAAAATCGTCCACATCGCCGTTTCGATGATCCATGTAGAAATTCCATATATGGATGGCGCAGTCTTGTCTTACAGGTACCTGAAAGCACACGAGGAAAAGATCATGGAAATGACGCATCGCGCCCTTCGTAACAACCATAACACCACCACCACCACCATCGTCACAACCACCATCAACAACAACAACAACAACAACAGTTTCACTCTTGACGGCTATATCTTCGACGACAACCTTTCGACAATGTTCAACGCCGTATCGACGGATAGGACTCCCGCGAAGATCCCGACCTTCGATGACGTCAGCATGACGAAAGCAGTCGTGTTTGGCGCCATGTTTGTGATCTCTTTCGTTGGCAATGTGGCCACGTTGATACAGATGTACCGCATGCGCCGCCGGAAGTCGACGATCAACACGCTGATCGTGAACCTAGCGCTCGCCGATCTGTTGGTGACGTTCTTCTGCATCGCAGGGGAGGCGGCGTGGGCGGCCACGGTGCAGTGGTACGGCGGGGACCTGGTGTGCAAGTCGGTGAAGTACATGCAGGTGTTCGCCCTCTACCTCTCCACGTACATCACGGTGGCCATCAGTCTGGACCGCTGCATCGCCATCTTGGATCCTATGAGGAGAAACGGGGCCACTCTGCGGGTTCGGACAATGATTCTTCTGGCGTGGGGATTTAGTGCCTTGTTTAGCATACCACAGGTAAGTTTATTTATTTATTTATTTTATTTTATTTTATTTTTTTGTTTTTGGGGGGTGGGTTGGGGTGTGTGTTTTTTGTTGTTGCTGTTGTTGTGTCTGTCTTTCGGCTGTTAAGTAATATTTGCATAAGCCACGGTCTCTACCATTAAAAGAACATTCTCCTCTGAAATAGTGATAGTACACCCCCTTCCCACCCCACCCCAGTCCCATGAATGAGGCCATGGTCATGGTCATTAAAAGATGATTAATATTTGATTTAAGTTTCTTTAGTCGCCCTTAAGAACACTATCCTCTGAAATAGTGATAGTACACACCCTTCCCATCCACCCCAAGTCCCATGAATGAGGCCAAGTTCATTAAAGCATGATTATTAATAACATTTGAAATCCTTGGATAGGTGACTGGCATGTTTGGTAAGGGTTTTCAATAATGTGGTTGTGAGTGCAATGTAACCTGATGTCTGGATCATTTTAAAAGTGGTTAACTTTCGGTTTCCGTTTGATATCCAGACGATTATTTTAACTAAACATACCCAGCCTCATAACTTAGACTCCATACCAAGTTCAAGGTCGTTTTTATATACTTTATTTATTATTATTATTATTTTTATTATTACGTCGTTTATATATGGCATGAGTGTTGACCAAGTAAGTACGTCAGCTGTACTCCCCATGGACCCGTGAAGCTAATCCTAATGTAAGGTCAAGGTCATTTTGAACTGTAAAATTGTATATTTGTTTATAACTCCGAAATCTTTTCATGAACGAATTTCATATTTAATTGCTAAACCAGTGGCATGTTCAGGAGCGCGAGCGATCGCGGTCGTTCCTTAGACTGTTTTTTTTTTGCGTCTAACTGTAGATGATTGTGATGTGATAAAAGACGACAGTACCAGTCAATTTGTTGGCGAACGCTCGGCCTCCTGAACACGTCGTAAAACATCGAGATTTGGCGACAAATGGAGAGGACTTTACTGTTTTGATGAGCTACGTGGAGAAACCATGTCGGTTAGTTATATCTTCTGAAGGATTTACGACTATTGCTACCGGAGAGTGGTCTTAGTTAATTTCCCATTTGTCTAAAAGCTTTCTGGCACACATGTTCATCGTTTCATCTTTTCACTAGTTTTTTTTCTTAGAATGCCACAATCTGTATGCGTCCGTTGATTGACTTTCATTTGAAAGACAAACCCATTAACGTCTGTTTACCGTTATCAACTTCGTATCTCTGCACGAGGGAGAGTTTAAAGGATGTTTTGGTAGGAACGTCATTGCTCCCATTAGTCTTAGCATGTGGTTCGCCTGAAGGAGAATTGACACTTCCCAGGAAGAAATTTCCTTTCTGCTTTTTCTAGAGGACAAGTACGGATATAAAATATTATTTATCTAGCATAGTAAAGTCTGTAACTGCAGTGAAACCTGTCAACGGCCACCACTCGTACAGTTTAATTAGCTTTCATATGAAAGCAGGACACAAGCGAACTTGGCAAATTTGTTTCTTGATGGCGGCCATTATGAAAACCAAATGGTCGGATTGCGTGTGTTCTGCTTTTATGTGAGAGAGTTTTACAAATTGTACCATTATTAAAAATTTAACTTTTTTTCACATATTGAACAATGTTTACCTAATCTACTAGACTAAATTATATTATTATTATTTATTTATCTATCCATCTCTCTCTCTCTCTCTCTCTCTCTCTCTATATCTCTATATATATATATATATATATATATATATATATATATATATATATATATCTATATCTTTCTCTGTATCTATCTCCCTATCGCTGTCTCTCTCTGTCTGTCTCTCTCTCTCTCTCTCTCTCTCTCTCTCTCTCTCTCTCTCTCTCTCTCTCTTTGTTCTGTCTGTCTGTCTGCCCCCCCTCTCTCTCTCTCTCTCTCTCTCTCTCTCTCTCTCTCTCTCTCTCTCTCTCTCTCTCTCTCTCTCTCTCTCTCTCTCTCTCTGTTTTTGCACAACAAATCCAGTTTGGACATAATGATTAATCTATGAGGATGTGCACTTACGACCTATCAGTAATTTAAAATAGTTAATTTAATTATCCAGTCTCTCATTCTACGTCTGATCTAATTAGCCAAACGGATGTTCGTCTCGACATACGGTTTTTCCGAACATTTTTTTTTTATTATTTCTTTGTTGTAAAAAGAAAATGTATGGTCTGCTATTTCTTCATGGAATGCAGTATTCACCTTGGTCCGCAATTTCCTTTCAATTCTATCTCATTTCTTCTCGCTCTAACAACTTCTCCTGTGTTTCAATTTATTACAAGATTTCTGGCACCATCATTTTGGCTTGGAACATAACAAATATATCTGAGATTGTGTTTCCGGGAATGTGCCAAAAACAAATTGGGTAGCATAGGTCATCTTTTTTTCTCTTTTTTTTTAGTATACATACCTCTGAGAATTGAGATAAAATTGTATGTATGCACTCTTTTCGCCTAAAAATTCGAAAACTAAATTAGCTACGGACTCGTTTTTTATCAGTACGTTTGGGTTCTCGGAAACACGCAGTATTTGTTTAGGGCTAACGATAAGTTTTGTGTGTTTTATTTGACAGTTACTTTTATAATTTTTAGACATAAACATCTGGAAAACGTTCTATGTAAATTTCTGTTTAAATTTATAGATATCTACAGCGGGCATAACTGAAAGGTGAATTAATATATAACTGGCCCCTCCAAATGCCGGCATCTTTTGATGCCTACAATATCTGTATGTGAAGAACAAATTGTAAAATTTTAAAAGTTGTAACATTTGTGCAAAATGGATCTGAACTTGAGTTATGGTCAGTCTAATTAAAATTAGCTCCACTGGTTAATTACTATTACCTGTGGATCTAACAGCACCCCGTTGGAGCTCATGTCCAGCTGACCTTTCAGTCGACCAATCAAAACCTTACTTGTAAAATCATGCCATTGATTTGAAAATAATTTGAAAACATTCGGGATTATGCCGAGGTTATACGAAATGATTCAGGTGAATTACGAAGTATGCCGGAAACTAATTTCAATATAAAATTTTATATAAAATTCATTTCAAGACGAAAAAAAAAACCGTGATGGTATAGCCATAAAATCTGTTTATACTGTATACAATCCAGTTTATTACTGCAATTTTCCCCCTGTTTTTTAATATTGAAATAGACCAACAAGTTCGCCTATTGCATTAATAGTCTCGCCCGATATTTTTAGAATGTGTATGCTCCCGAATAACGCTATAAAAGGCGAAGTGTAATTAGTCGATATTTAAATTGTTATTTATAGATCAAATGTCACTTGGACATGGGAGTCCACGCAATGCTGTTAGATCTAGAACTAATTTTAATCAGACTGAGTTATGGCAAGCTAGGTGATATTCATTGTGTACTAAGCTAAAACGATGGTGTGGGTGTCCTGTCTTCGACACTGATTAGTTCTTTAATACTTCACCACGGAAGGTGCAAATAAAATGAAATAATAATAAAAATAATAATAATAAAAAAGGAAGGAAGGAAATGTTTTATTTAACGACGCACTCAACACATTTTATTTACGGTTATATGGCGTCAGACATATGGTTAAGGACCACAGATATTGAGAGAGGAAACCTGCTGTCGCCATTTCATGGGCTACTCTTTTCGACTAACAGCAAGGGATCTTTTATATGCACCATCCCACAGACAGGACACTACATGCCATGGCCTTTGTTACACCAGTTGTGGAACACTGGCTGGAACGAGAAATAGCCTAATGGGTCCACCGCTTGATGCGCAGTCGGTCTGGGATCGATCCCCGTCGCTGTGCCCATTTTGCTATTTCTTGTTCCAGCCAGTGCACCACGACTTGTATATCAACAGCCTTGGTATGTGTTATCCTATCTATGGGATGGTGAATATTAAAGATCATTTCCTACTAACGGAAAAATGTAGCGGGTTTCCTCTCCAAGACTCTATAGCAAAATTACTAAATGTTTGATATCCAATAGCCGATGATTAATAAATCAATGTGCTCTAGTGGTGTTGTTAAACAAAATAAACTTCGGGTTTTGGGGGGTTTTTCGGTTTTTTAAAATGTTTAAAACTGTTGCTATTCATTATTTATGTGTATAATGTGGGCGCATTGTTGAAATACCTGACGGATTACGTTTCATGAAATATACTCGGCTCTTTAATTTATTATTTTTCTATTATTGATTATGGATCCTTTTACATAAATAAGTAGGCCGACGTACAATGGCGACCTATTGGAGCCAAAATGTGCTACGTCAACGTTTGTGTTTCTGGGCTTGGTGTATAAATATAGTACCTTCTGGTGGCACTTTGTATGAATTATGCTTGGTGTATAAATATAGTACCTTCTGGTGGCACTATGTATGAATTATGCTTGGTGTATAAATATAGTACCTTCTGGTGGCACTATGTATGAATTATGCTAAGCTAGGACTACCAACTGTCACGACTTCTACGACTTACTGTAGCTTACCAATCGCTTCTCGTCGTATACAACTCCTACAACCGATTAGTTGTTAATCGTTGGTCGAGACTGGGGGAAATCACAACGCGACTGTCGAGTTGGCCAACTCCGTCGTGACAGTTGGTAGTCCTGTCCTAGCATAATTCTTACATAGATCGCCGAGTTGGTTAACCCCGTCGTGACAGTTGATATTCTGAAGCTAGCATTAGATAATGTCCATCAGTCGCGGATTTGAGAGATAGACAATTAATTTTTACCTTTGAATTTTGCGAAGAGAGTTTTTTTCTCGATGTCACCTGACTTCTGATTCCATCAAAGGGGACGTCTAGAATGGCATGTAACTATATAATAAATAACGTTAAACTCGTATTAAAACATATGATTAAGTTTAAACCACGTCGACTCGTATACATTTTTTTTCTTCAAAAGATCTCTTAATAAATCGCCATGATTCAGATTATATAGGTTAAATCTCCTCTTTGTGACACAGAGATGAAAGCCACTGATAGAACAGGCGAGGTAAAGCAATTACTGGCGTAGTTATCGGAGTATCGGAGTGTACTAAGACTACATCATCGATTACTAGTAGCAATTCAGGTGAAATTGCCTACCTTTACTGTGCCAGCATTAGGTCTTCTTCCCTTTATTAATGAGATTTAATCTGTACAGTTTTATAAACATTTGTGAAGAAACCTTTTTAAAAATATATTTATATAAACTGTTGCTGTTTTGTTGTTGATGCTATTTATTTATTTATTTATTGATATTGATATTTATTTATTTATTAATTAATTTGTTAAAAATCTAAAAAACAATAAAGCCTGCGGAATAGACCAAATAATCAACGAGTATATTAAGCAAACTATCGGCTGTATGATCCCTGTGTATGTTAAGCTCTTTAATTTAGTGTTTGAACATGGCATCTTTCCTGATTCGTGGCTAGTTGGCATAATCAAACCGATCTACAAATGTGGCGATAGAACTGTTCCAGAAAATTATAGACCTATTACTTTACTTAGTTGTCTCGGGAAACTGTTTACAGCTGTTTTAAATAATAGACTGAAATTATATTTAGAAACTAATGATTTGTTATCTGAAGTTCAAGCCGGATTCAGGAAGGAGTACTCGACGAACGATCATATTTTTACATTATATGGACTCATCGAATTGCTAAAAGCACGGAAGAAAAACTGTATGTGTACTTTTATAGATTTTAGCAAGGCATTCGACTCAGTATGGAGAACAGGACTTTGGGGTAAACTAATACAAAATGGTATTAATGGTAAATGTTTTTAAAGTAATATATAGCATGTATCAGAACATTAAGTCATGCATTAGTGCACATAACACAATGTCGGATTATTTTTCAATGTTCCATGGGTGTCAGACAGGGAGAAAATTTATCGCCCCTATTATTCTCCATGTTTCTCAATGATTTAGAGGATACGTTTAAAACTAATGATTGTAATGGCATCCGCATAGATAACTTATTCACAGATTCCACTTTGTATACAAATATTGTTCTTTTTGTGTTACTATATGCTGATGACACAGCGCTCTTTGCCGAAAAATTATGACGACATGCAGAATTTATTAAATATTTTCGACTCTTATTGTACAAAATGGAAAACTAAATGTAAATTGTAAAAAAACTAAAGTGCTAATTTTCAGTGGTAATAAAAAAGATTATTCCAAAAGGTTCCATTTAGGAAACACAATCTAGATAATGTAGAAATATACAAATATCTTGGAATTATATTTCATAAATCCAATAAATTCACTAATGCTCGAAAACATCAATATGATCAAGCTCAAAAGCTATGTATTTTACACTTAGACAAGGAAAACGTTGCCATCTTTCCATTCAATGCCAACTTAAATTATTTGATTGTATGGTTTTACCTATTGCTTTATACGGATGTGAAATTTGGGGTTTTGAAAGTCTGTCCTGCATAGAAAAAATTGTATAGCAAATATTTAAAGTTATTATTGCCTGTTAGAAAATCCACCCCATTATATATGTTGTATGGAGAACTTGGATGCTTCCCGGTAGATATAACAGTAAAAATAAGAATGATTGGATTTTGGTTTAGGATGATTACTGGGAAGCAGTCCAAGCTATCATTATTAGTGTACAGAATGTTATTGAATGATTATAATACACATTTTTATGATCACAAATGGATAGCTTTTATAAAATCAATTTTAGATAATATTGGTTGCACATACATATGGTGGTCACATTGTGAGCGTATTAATAGTGCTTCATTGTTGAAAATGTTTATTTCAACAAAACTCATAGATCAATTTTTGCAAACATGGTACAGTCATATTGACACTTCATCGAAAGCATCTTGTTACAAAATATTTAAAAGCAGTATAGCATTCGAAAATTATTTAAATTTATTAGAAAAAAAACATTGGTGCCCATTGTTACGTTTTAGAGTATCAAACCACAATCTTCCAATAGAGACAGGTAGATGGATACGTAAACCATTACATGACAGATTGTGTTTTTTATGCAACACTAACGACATCGGAGATGAATTCCATTATATTTTTACATGCCCATATTTTAACCAATTCAGACTTCAATATATACCGAAATATTATCGATCCAAAACAAACACATATAAATTTCACGAATTATTTAATTGTAAAAAAACTGGTGTCCTCCGAAAACTTGCAATATTTTGTAAACATATTATGAATACTTTCAAGCCCTCCGGCTCATAGCTTTATTGTATTATTATTGTGTATGCAAACCCAAACCAATTATTTATAATTATATTCCCATGTTCGTTTTATGTAGATATACTTATGTGAATAGTTTTACTCTGTCATCTTGTTAAAAAGTGTGAATTGTTGTATTATATATTGTTCCTCATATGCCGTGGATTACGGCCTGAGAGAAATAAATGTTCAGTTCAGTTCAGTTCAGATTACTAGTAGCAATTCAGGTGAAATTGCCTACCTTTACTGTGCCAGCATTAGGTCTTCTTCCCTTTATTAATGAGATTTAATCTGTACAGTTTTATAAACATTTGTGAAGAAACCTTTTTAAAAATATATTTATATAAACTGTTGCTGTTTTGTTGTTGATGCTATTTATTTATTTATTTATTGATATTGATATTTATTTATTTATTAATTAATTTATAATTTTATTTATTTATTCATTTTTATTTATTTATTTATTTATTTTTATTTATTTATTTATTTATTTATTTATATATATATTTATTTATTTATTTATTTATTTGGAGTTGGTATAGGTTTAATTCTTGATGATATGATGTTATACGAGGTGTACAGTATCATGATAGTGACGTGCCAAATCATGACTTCCCGTTTCACGCAGACGATTTATTAAAATCCTAGATCGGCGCCTGATTCGTATAATATAAAATAGCATTAACAGCGGTCTCAATGCACATAACTCGATTTGCAAAAAGATTTAACCACCTCAGATTTAACCACCTCAGTGGATCCATTCAACTGATTGGGTTTGTTGTTGTTTTTTCGCTCGAACTAGTGCACCACAACTGGACAAAAGCCGTGGTATGTGCTATCCTGTCTGTGGGAAAGTGCATATAAAAGATCTCTTGCTGCATTAGGAAAAATGTAGTGGGTTTCCGCTGATGACTACGAGTCAGAATTAGCAAATGTTTGACATCCAATAGCCGGTTCTTAATTAATCAATGTGCACCAGTGGTGTCGTTAAACAAAACAAACTTTTTTTTTTATTAGTGCGCATAAGTCAATTTGCAAACATATATCAAACATATTTTCTGTCTGTGGTAAAGCGCTCGCTTGGTCTAGGATCGATCCCCATCGGTGGGCCCATTAAGCTATTTCTCGTTCCAATCAGTGCGCCACGACTGGTATATCAACGGCCATGGTATGTGCTATCCTGGCTGTAAGATGGTGCATATAAAGATTCCGATAAAAAAATTACCAAATGTTTGATATCCAATAGCCGATGATT
Organism: Gigantopelta aegis; assembly: GCF_016097555.1. Classification (NCBI taxonomy): domain Eukaryota; kingdom Metazoa; phylum Mollusca; class Gastropoda; order Neomphalida; family Peltospiridae; genus Gigantopelta; species Gigantopelta aegis. The sequence goes on from NC_054700.1 coordinate 51,472,602, forward strand.
AATTAATCAATGTGCTCTAGTGGTGTCGTTAAACAAAGCAAACTTTAACTTTAACTTTTGAATAGGCTGATAGCATGGATGTAAAAAACAGAACCTCGAAGTATCTTATACTATAAGCAATTATAAGGGAAACGTTCATACGAATAATAATGGTATTTATTATCATTATCAGGTATGTACAGCTTTACTCTACCGCCCAGTTTCCACAGGTAAAGCCAACATACACAGCAATAAATAAAAATAAATGTTTTCCTGGGGAAAAAAGGTTTTGGAGATTTTGTTTGACGTTTGCGTTTAGCTAACAGTGTTCGATTTCAAAAACAGGTTTTCTTAAACAGTTGCGAAACCGTTCTCTCTCTCTCTCTCTCTCTCTCTCTCTCTCTCTCTCTCTCTCTCTCTCTCTCTCTCTCTCTCTCTCTCTCTCTCTCTCTCTCTCTCTCTCTCTCTCTCGTGTGTGGTCGGTTTAAATAGTGATTTGCTGTCGTAACTTTGAATCAGTGCGTCTCAAAACATTTGGAAAAAGGTGCCCGTGCATTATATAGAATAACTAGGGATGGCAGTCAGACTGAAGAATGAACATATATCCTGGAGTAATCAATAGTCGCGCACCTAAGAAGAAACATTAAAGTAAACAGTGGCGTAGCGAGGGGCGGGGTGGGGGCACGGGGGTCGTGCGCCCTTCCAACCTCCTCACCTTATTTTACTGTATTAAATTTTATAAAATCATATGTACATACATACATACATACATACATACATGCGTGTGTGCGTGCGTGCGTGCGTGCGTACGTACGTGCACCCCCAATATAGTGGGTACCCCCAATCTAAAATCCTGGCTAATCCAGTGAAAGTAAACACGTAACTGAAAAGAAATAAAACAAAATTAATGTTATTTACTTAACTAGTTGGTACAGTGTTGTATACAACACACTATTTGCTATTGATAACTTCTGCCGAATTCATTTGCCAAAGCAAGTTTATAAATAGAACCCACTTTTGGCGTACTACGTAAAGCGAAACAGTTATCGTGTACTCCATGCTTGTTGCATGTTCTGCAATTTCCGTATTAAATAGAGAATAGTACATGAGTGGCCGTTAGATACCATTTATCTCACGAGTTGTTTTAAAATGTATCTAACGAACGAGAGCGCGTTTGATACGTTTTTAAACAACGAGTTGTGAGATAAATTGTATCTAACGGACACGTATGTATTATTCTATTTCTTACATATCCTCAAAAACCAGGTTTTAAGCAAATTATGTACTTAATTAGTTTGTACAGTGTTGTATATAATAGACGATTTGCTAATTAATAACTACTGCCGAATTCACTTGCCAAAGCAAATTTATAAATAGAACCCACTTTTGGCGTACTACGTAAAACATAACGAGTAATCACGCACTCCATTCTTGTTGCATGTTCTGCAATTTCCGGATTAAGACCTTGCATTTGGTATTAGAAAAACTTGACCTTTTATTGATGAAAAAACCCCAAATCATGTAAATCAAAATGTTGTGTTAACGGACCAGGAAGTGTTGGTTTTTCATTGATATGACGTCGCTGGTTCGCGCGGGCTTGTAGGCTTTAGAGCAAAAAGTGACATGCGCAACTATCGATTGCTTTACGATACATGGATATCTTCCAGGGGAGCATGACGCGAACATATATCAGAAACTGCCCGTGATAGTCTGTATAATCTTTTTGCACACGCCCCTGTTTCTTTTCCATACTCAAAGGCAAAAGTTATTGTGAGATGAATTGTTTGGAGTAATAAATTTGTGAATGGATTTATGGATGTAAACTAGAGAAAATGTGCATGAAACAGCTCAAAGAAATGCCCAGTGTTCACCATAAAAGGCCAGACATTCAGTCGCAAATCATTGCCACTCTGTGCAGCATTCAGAAGTCCAGAAGTCAGAAAAACACCATTAGTGAACTGTTTGATGCAATTTCGTCATGCCACGCTTCAGTGAAAATGAGTTATAGGTATGCTTGAATCTGGGATCTCGCAGCGTGACGTCGCACGTCAATTCAACGTCCACATAAACACCATATGGCACTTATGGCAACGATATCAACAAAACAACCAGGTCAGGGACCGTCCCCGTAGCGGCCAACCACCCGTGACAACCCCTCGCCAAGACACATGGATCCGAACCACGCTGATCCTTCCTCAGATCTGGAATGGCATTCCCAGGAACGTTCTCCAGCGTTTAGTGGCCTCAATGAGACGACGGTGACAGGCCTGTATCACTGCTCAAGGTGAACACACTCGCTACGACTGTGTGAACTTCGCTCTGGACACCCTCTAGTGATGTCGTTCATTTGCATATGGCAGGTGTGCCGTTTTCATGGACTATTGCTCGTTTCCATACCTTCGGACATTGCTCTTTCCATATTATAACGTTTCATACACGGCATTAAAAACTTATCATCAATTATCTTTTGTGTATCACAATAACCTTTTTACTTTGAGTATATATATATATCGCAACCAAATATCAGAATATCCATATGTTTGACACCAAATAGCTGTAGTTTAAAGGCATATTGCTACAGACTACTGACCTATTTAATGGTCTAACAAAGTATTACCTGAACAAAAATAATTTGATTAATTGCATTGCATTTCTTCCATTGCACTGAGTAACGCCTGTGATCATTTGATACGAGTCGCAGATGTGTGATGAGCATCATACGAAATTGCCCACGTCACGAGATAAGATAACTCATATCTGACTGGCAACATACAACTTTCTTTTTGATGTATGTCTTTCGTCAACAATGGTATTTGCCTTCATTATCCATTACCGCAAACCTACCTGCGCTCTCCATCACTGGCTATTATAAACTTACATCACAACACTACACAGCAGGGCCCAACTTCACAAAACATCGTAAGTCTAGTTTGGCACGTAAACGTAAATCTACGACTAAAACACAATTTATATTACTATCATAATACAACAAATATCGTTTTAAGTACCCATATTTCATTTTCTATTGTCATGAAAATGCTCCATCTTCCGTAATGATGTAATTTTCTGCGAGAAATAGACGCCAAACACGTGTGAATGTATGTCCGGTATAACTGCTAGTCACAGACGTAAACTTACGATGTTTAGTGAAATTGGCCCCAGGACCATAGTGTGGTTTGAACCGCGGGGTGGGGGTTAGGGGTCGCATATGAACCTAGCGGACCATTTTATTTAGATTTTTACATACGAATAGCCTAATGTTGCATTGTAAAAATTGTTTATCCTCAGTTGGGGCATTCGTTCGAACGCCAGTCTTAGTGAGTAGGTTCGTTCGACCCCCCCCCCCCCCCCCCCCCCACGCAGCTTACGCCTCTGCTGCACAGTTTATTATCAAAGGCGAATGGAGGGTGTGTTGTTTTTCTAGATAAGAGGTGATATTATACAAGGGCACCTAAGGCATTCCAAAGAACAAATAAGCATTATATAATTAGGAAATTGTCCCCAGAAACATCTAGTCGAACAAAATATCACTCTATCAGACGAGGGGAGGGACGTATCACAGTGGTGATACGCTCATTTAATGCGCGGTCGATTTAGGATCGATCCCCGTCGATGGGGCCATTGGGCTATTTCTCGTTGCAGCCAGTGCTCCACAACTGGTATAACAAAGGCCGTGATATGTACTATCCTGTCTGTGGGATGGTGCATATAAAAGATCCCTTGCTGCTAATCGAAAAGAGTAGCCCATGAAGTGGCGACAGCGGGTTTCCTCTCTCTATGTCTGTGTGGTCCTTAACCATATGTCTGACGCCATATAACCGTAAATAAAATGCGTTGAGTGCGTCGTTAAATAAAAACATCTCCTTCCTTCCTATCAGACGAATTTCGGGGCGCTTTGAAATAACACCCCCACCCCCAACCCCACCCATACCCCTGTTCATGTTTGTGTGTGGCCTTTATTAATACAGTATACAACAAAATTAAAATAAAACAATACAGCAAAATGAAAAAAAAAAATCAATTGTTAAAACTGACTGGCAGTTCAGAGCGTCAATATCGGGTAACATAATTTGCACGTGAAAAGGATTGTATGTCACAGCGAACGGTACGGCGTACCACGTAAAATTTGTTTAATAAAATTGCAAGATATTTTTATAAATGATTAAAGGCACTCACCCTAATTATTGCTATTGCAGCTTTTTTTAACCATCCAATTACACACTACTTGCCGCTTTAAAACAATTTCCATTGTCAATTTTAGCTAATCCAGTATGTTTAAGGTTTTCCTGGTATTTATAGCAGCTCCAACAGAAAGATACGTACCTCGAAAACTAGTGCCATTATCTTTAAATATTAAATATGTGTTCGATATTGCTCCTTTAAGAAGCAAATTTTAATGAGAATTCCTTGGTTTTTCGAACCCCACTAAAAGAAACTGAGAGCGCTTGTCAAATTAGGGGCGGGACGTAGCTCAATGGTAAAGTGTTCGCTTGATGTGCGGTCGGTTTGGGATCGATTCCCGTCAGTGGGCCCATTGGGATATTTCTCGCTCCAGCCAGTGCACCACGACTGGTATATCACAGGCCGTGTTATGTGTATTATGTGTATAACCGTAATTAAAATGTGTTGAGTGCGTCGTTAAATAAAACATTTCCTTCCTTTCTTCTTGTCAAATTAGGTTCTGTGCATGGCATTTTTATTTTTGCTTTTTTTCTTTCTTTTTTTTAAATAAAATTAAAATGTCTCTGGGTACAGGACTATTCTTGTCTGCTCACGAAATAACCATTTAGTCAATGAGAAAATTAACGTGTGTGTACTCAGCTGTGCGAAATATCTAGCAGTGAAGCGTAATAAGTACACATGTGGCCAGTCCAGGAAGGCGAGCGATCGCGATCGTTCGCTAGACTGGTTTTCTGTGCCCAGTTTTACATGTACGTTATATGACAGAAGATGGTACCAGTTAAATTGTTCGCGAGCGCTCGTTTTTTAAAACAAACAACTGATTAGAAGGCAGTATTATGGACGTTTCAGTTACCAACCCCGTAATTACTGTGGCGCAACTTTTTTTCTTTCTTTTTTTTCTTAGGTGGGTCTCGTGTTGTTGTTTTGTGTTGTTGGGGGGGGGGGGGGGGGGGGGGGGGGTGTTTGCTTATGAATTAAAGAGACCAGTAATCATCAATTAAAGCAACAATTTCTCATTTTTGTATAGCTTCATTTACTAATGCAAAATACAAACACAACTACAGAGTTAAAGTTGTGTTATCGCTGTCAGTAATTATTGTCAACTGCCTTCATAAATGGCGGGGGCAGGGATGTAGCCCAGTGGTAAAGTGTTCGCTGGATGCGCGGTCGGTGGGATCGATCCCCGTCGGTGGGCCCATTGGACTATTTCTCGCTCCAGCCAGTGCACCACGACTGGTATATCAAAGGCCGTGGTATGTGTTATCCTGTCTGTGGGATGGTGCATATAAAAGATCCCTTGCTGCTAATCGAAAATAGTAGCCCATGAAGTGGCGACATCGGGATTCCTCTCTCAACATCTGTGTGGTCGTTAACCATATGTCCGACGCCATATAACCGTAAATAAAATGTGTTGAGTGCGTCGTTAAATAAAACATTTCCTTCCTTCCTTCATAAGGGGCTGACCGGCCTCGGTGGCGTCGTGGTTAGGCCATCGGTCTACAGGTTGGTAGGTACTGGGTTCGGATCCCAGTCGAGGCATGGGATTTTTAATCCAGATACCGACTCCAAACCCTGAGTGAGTGCTCCGCAAGGCTCAGTGGGTAGATGAAAACCACTTGCATCGACCAGTGATCCATAACTGGTTCAACAAAGGCCATGGTTTGTGCTATCGTGCCTGTGGGAAGCGCAAATAAAAGATCCCTTGCTGCTAATCGGAAGAGTAGTCTATGTAGTGGCGACAGCGGGTTTCCTCTCAAAATCTGTGTGGTCCTTAACCATATGTCTGTCGCCATATAACCGTAAATAAAATGTGTTGAGTGCGTCGTTAAATAAAACATTTCTTTCTTGCATAAAGGGCTGGACGTAGCCCAGTGGTGAAGCGTTCGCTTGATGCGCGGTCGGTGTGGAATCGATCCTCGTCGGTGGGCACATTGGGCTATTTCTCGTTCAGTCTTGTGCACCACGACTGGTATATTAAAGACAGTGGTATGTGCTATCCTGTCTGTGGAATGGTGCATATAAAAGATCCATTGCTACTGCTGAAAAAATTTAACGGGTTTCCTCTCTTAGACTATATGTCAAAATTACCAAAATGTTTGACATCCAATAGCTGATGATTAATAAATCAATGTGCTCTAGTGGTGTCGTTAAACAAACTTTAACTTTCCTCATTTCTCTTTTCTGGACCAATTGTTGAACTAACCCTATGGTAGACACCAAAATATAGCCGTAGTTGAAAAATGCGTTGAGCTGACTGATGTTTTTAAACAGCTATTCCTCTACCTTCCAGTCAGTACAGCAAATCACTTGAAGATCATACAGCACAGATAACGTTTTACTGACAGAGGCGATCGTAAATAAACACGGGCCTCGTCGCACGAAACGATTATAGCACTATTACCGCCGTAAATACCTACTGTCGCCACCGTAACGGTTGTTTTGTACGATCGGTAACCCGATTTAGGATGCCACACATAGCTTACTGTTGTCGTCAGTTACGATCGAAATTTGCAATACGGTCTGAAGCACTTGTAAACCACTATAACGCAGATGTGAAAAGATTTGATAGTTATCTTTGAAGGGTACAGTGGTTCTAACCATTGATTTCTTCTTCTTTTCGTTCAGTTTGTTTATGCTCCTTGAATTTAAATCGTGAGTTTTACCGCCTCCACGAACTCCACAGTCAGCAGCAGGTCGTCTCTTTCGCCCCAAAGTTTTTCTCCGATTGTTCTGAGTTGTAGCCAGATGTTTTCTCTGATACTGTCATATGTTGGATATCTTTGCCGTACATGCTCTGGAGTTTGGGGTTCTGTGTTACAGTGACATTGAGGTGTTGTTACCACTTTGAGTTTGTAGAGATGTGCACCGAGTCTGCAGTGCCCTGTCCTCAGTCTGAATATCATTGTTTGTTCTCGTCGGTTTAGGTGGATGATGATTTAAATGTATTCTATTTGTGTATTGATACTTTTGCGAATACAGTACTAGTATTCTGCCAAAACTCAGTATTAGTCCATGAGTCAGAGGGGTCGGTCGGTCGGTACCATCTGGGGGGACGAATGCTCATAATGATTTTTGTCAAGGCCTACATCTCTAGGGATGGAATATGTATGATAGCATTGCAGGACTCACAGCTTTCTGTGTGTATCTACCTGTTTTTGTGATTCTACCCCCATTTCCACGAATTGAACAGAATTGCTAAAGGGTGACTATATCAAAAGCATTGTAAAATATTTGTCAGGGCATTTACGAATAGAAAACTTGGAGGATTTGGGAGTTAATAGATTGAAGAATTCGTTATTACCAATATTACCGGTGTTACCAATATTGAAAGCCTTTGAGGGTTAGGGTCTCATGTAACACTTTTTTGTAACATTACAAAATACAATTCACACAGTTTTATTTTTCAGTAGAAATTTAACATAGAGTTTAGCTTCAGCACCTCAAATATTATCTTTAAAGGTTCTAATTACAACAGAATTTCATGTGGACAACCAGTTTTTACTTACATATATAGAGTGGCTCATTACAGTGGTAGTATGTAGAGATATATATAATGGTAGTATTTATATTGATTGTATGCGTATATGCTGCATTTTAACCTCTGTGATGAGACGAGATCGTCATAAACTCTGTCTGGTTGTCATAAACTCTGTCTGGTTGTCATAAACTCTGTCTGATTGTGCGTCTACATAAATTGTCTTTAAAATTTCTTTTGTTTAACGACACGAAGGGTGGTGGTGTTTGTTTTTTACTTTTAAATATAATATGATATCATACAATGATATAGCACAACCCTTCTGGTGAATATTATATTTTAATACGACTTGCATCAGCGACTATGATGAAAAGGTATGAAAGAATGATGTGCGAAAGTAATATAAAATGAAATAACAATGGAGATAATTATAATTGGCTCTATATTATTAAATAATAAAATATAATCGAGATGGCAGCTTTAAATTCCCTTCTTTCTTTTTTTTTCTTTTTTAAAATTTTATTTTAATGTTTGTGTTATTCATACATACGCCCCCAACCCGGACATTACCAACATAATGTATCATGGGAAATGACAGGCCATTATATATTTTCAATTTGAACCTGAAGTACCAAAATTTGGTTATGTCTTCATATTTATCAATCATTAGGTGAGTTAATATTTATCCACCGTTTGCGAGTGCAGTTAACAAGACAACCCTGTCTCATTACAACCGAAAGCACTTTAGTGGTGGTTAGATTCAGGTGCTCCAAAATTGGAGGCTTCCGGTTCAAAGTTAAGAGCACCACAAATCGTTCAGCGGTGAAAACGGCTTCAGTTCTGATTAGCTGTGTATTGAATAAGAATTATTATTTCGGATGTTATTCATGCATCCACGAACACTGATAGGACTTAATATTAATGTAAATGGAAGAATATATTGGATGTAGGTGTGTAGGGTAGGGGCTGAAGGACGCTAATCTTTACTAAAACAATATATAGATTATCTTGTAGGAATCATAGTAGGGCTGTGGCTAGTGTAAAATAATTAGAGGAGGAAGGAAGGAAATGTTTTATTTAACGATGCACTCAACACATTTAATTTAGGTTATATGGCGTCGGACATATGGTTAAGGATGACACAGATATGGAGAGAGGAAACCCGCTGTCATCACTCCATGGGCTACTCTTTTCGATTAGCAAAAAGGGATATACCAGTCGTGGTGCACTGGCTGGAGCGAGAAATAGCCCGGTGGGTGCACCGACGGGGATCGATCCCAGACCGACCGCGCAACAAGAAAACGCTTTACCATTGGGCTACGTCCCGCCCCTAATTAGTGGAGTAATCAGTTCAGGGCACGGTAATATAGGGTTTTTTCCACTAGACAAAACTAAGAGGACATTTTCGAACTACAAAGGACGCTTTTTCCTTTTTTCTTTTTTTCTTGGGGTGTGTGGGGGGGGGGGGGGGGGGCGACAATTGACACGTCCCCCTACTCCCCATGAGTTCTTGTCAATAATATCTTGTGTACAGATGTACCATTTTTTAATAATGAGTTTTAGCTATTTTATAGATTACTCTAATAGGGTAAATTAAAGTTGCGTGCGACTGAACTACAAGCCTCCTCAACTTCTCCACTTACCTCTCAAGACCACACACAGAAGGAGAAAAATAAAAGCATGAAAGTATATTAATATAGGGTCCTCTACAAAAAATAAAAATGACAATAGCGTACATTTACCCTCGCCCAAAACTAAAACCTTTTTTTCGTTTATTGTTTTACGTCCACCCCAAAACTAAGAGAGCTCTTTATTGTATCTGTACGCCCACCAAAAATAAACGAGCACTTTTTGTTCGTACTTTCACTCCAAGACCAAAGGTGTAGCGTAGCGACCATTACGCACAGTACGCATGTGCGTAATGCAAACAAAGAAATCCAGGAATAGGTCGAGGCTGTCTGTAATTGTTCTATAAAATATCTTCTTAAAATTGACTTGGAAAAAAAGATAGAAAAACATGCCTCAGAAAAGGCTTAGAATGCATCTATTGGCATCCTGAGTTCCCCCGGTAAAACCTTTCTTGCTACGTCCCTGAACACAAAAGTAAACGAGCACTTTATTGTGTATTTTGTTCCTACCTAATTTAACTAATGCCCCCTTCACATACACGGATTTTTCTTACGAGTCCTTACGGATCGCACAAATTCACGAATCCTTACGATTTGACCACTTTTACAACCGATTTAAGAGTTGTTACGAATTATTACGAGCTATTTACGGTTTATTACGGATTATTACGAGTTATTACGATGTATTTACGGCAAAATTCCACGATTTGTTACGAGTTGTTACGGATAACTACGAGCAACTTACGGGCATTTTACGAGCTTTTTACAGATTGTTACGAGTATATTACGGAATGTTACTATTCATCGAAGCTTTTACGTGTTAGTTACGACCTGTTTACGTGTTATTACGAATAATTACGAGTTAGTTACGAGTATTTACGAGTCCTTACGATTTTTTGCCAAAAAATATATAAATCCGGCAAATCTCAATGTATCATCATTCGACAACTGACATCCAGAGAGACAACATGGCATATGAGAGAAACAGATTGCAGTTATATCAACAATTTCTACAATTGCTCCTTCAACTAGGATTCTTTTTTAGGAGATTCCTTGCCTCCACGTCATTTCTCCGTCTGACTGTCGACTTGGGTTTTTTCGTGACTCGTATGACGGCCATTCTGCAGAAAGCCACGGTTGTTCGCGTTTAGTCTCTACATGTCCGAGCCTGTCCTAGCAGCACTGGAAGATTGACCGCCCCACTCTAAGAAGAAATAGGAAGCGGGGTCGGCCCCTACTACTCTTTTTCTAGACTTTACCTTGCTTTATAGTGATACCATCTCGTATCCTCCGGAGTCGGGCCCGTCCGCACCACTATACCAAACCATGACGACTGGACTATACCCTAGTCTGATACTCTCTCTCGTTCAGACGGATCAGGCTTCTCAAGATCTGTATTTCAGCACAGCACTACACCTTCAACGTCTATTGACTGTCAATCTAGGGGTTTTCTTGACGGGATGCAACCCATCTCGTCCCTTTAAGCTGTGCACCCAAACGGCCTTAACGAGGCCACTCGCGTGAACATATCGATCGGACTTTAAACTTTTAGATCTGCGTTCAAAATGTTATGTCGAAATTACTTCTTTTTTTAAAATATTATTAAATAGTCCGATCCTCTCTTCTTTCTCTTATTTAATTTTGGTCTGTCCTTCTAAAATGCTCCAAATTATATAAATATTCGGCCGAGCAGTCAATTCTTTTTATTTTTGGCTTGTAACCTTTTTATTTTTTTAATTTATTCTATTAACTTTTTTACTAATTGCTACTTTCAAAATTCTGCCCATATTCAACCCCCCCCCCCCCCCCCCCCCCCCCCTCCATCCCGAGTCAGGCCACCGATCTTATCGGAGGTCGGACTCGGGATGGGCGTGTTCGAAACCCTAGTGGTATATGGGCACGTTAAACTAGTTATCATCATCATCATCAACTAGCCCAGAGGGAAGAGGACGAGGCCCAGCAGCTACCAACCGTAACAAATCGTACAAAAAATTGTTACGAGTCATTTACGGATTCTTGCAAGCAGTTTACGGATGGTTACGTGTTGTTGCGAGCGGTTTACGATACTTACGGATTGTTACGAGTTATTTACGGAAAAATCAATCCGTGGACAATCGTAAGAAGATTTTTGACATGTCAAAAAAATTGCCTCTCCTTTCACGGATCCTTAAGAGTGTCTGCGAGTTGTTGCGAGTTGTGACGAGTTATTTACGGATACCAGCGAGTTATTTACGGATGCTTGCGATTGACTACGAGTTGGCGATCCGTAAGGACTCGTAAGAAAAATCCGTGTATGTGAAGGGGGTATAAAGGTGCCTTTTTTTCTTAGTTTTACGCCCGCCCCAAACTAAACGAGCACCTTTTTGTTCGTATTGTTCACGCTGACAACACTTTGTTACGGCCTTAGCTGCTACGAACATGCATCTCCTGGTGGGTTTTGGTGATTAAACAACATGTCGAGGTGTTATTAAAGAAATATTGCTTTCATCGCCACTGGGAATTGATTTCACTGTAACTTAATTGAAAAGAATGTTCAGACACGTGTGAGTAAATAGATAATGTAATAGATCGTGGCGTTAAAAATCACGTGTTAGTTAACCTGTAGCATTCTCAAATCGAAAGTGACGGAGATTGTCAAGCTATTTTTTGAGCTGGGGCTGTGAATGTATTTCACAACTTATCTAGCCTCGATTCTCAATTTGCCGGATCAATTTCTTCCTGGAAATGAAAGACCGTTAAGCTTGTAAGATGACTTGGTTTCCGGATAAGAACAAATCTTAAGTTCACATACGGAAGCGTTTCTTTCGGTTTTGGTTTTCGTTTTGAAAGTCGTTTTGAGGATTGATTTTTCTTTTGTTAATAAATTTTATTCGTTTATGGCAGTGTTAATATAGGTTTGAGCTTGATTGCAAATCTCAATGAATTTCATAAATACAACAGCAGTGGACGCCGACATCTTTGTCACTTAACACAGAAGTGGCTATGCACACGGCGGCCGTGAATACAGCCTTTGTGTCACTTAACACAGAAGTGGCTATGTACACGGCGGCCGTGAATACAGCCTTTGTGTCACTTAACACAGAAGTGGCTATGTACACGGCGGCCGTGAATACAGCCTTTGTGTCACTTAACACAGAAGTGGCTATGCACACGGCGGCCGTGAATACAGCCTTTGTGTCACTTAACACAGAAGTGGCTATGCACACGGCGGCCGTGAATACAGCCTTTGTGTCACTTAACACAGAAGTGGCTATGTACACGGCGGCCGTGAATACAGCCTTTGTGTCACTTAACACAGAAGTGGCTATGCACACGGCGGCCGTGAATACAGCCTTTGTGTCACTTAACACAGAAGTGGCTATGTACACGGCGGCCGTAAATACAGCCTTGACTAATGAGAGAGAGAGAGAGAGAGAGAGAGAGAGAGAGAGAGAGAGAGAGAGAGAGAGAGAGAGAGGAAAGAGGAGAGAGATACTGAGTGAAAGAGAGAGAGAGACAGAGAGAGAGAGACAGAGAGAGAGAGAGAGGGAGGAAAGAGGAGAGAGATGCTGAGTGAAAGAGAGAGAGAGAGAGAGAGAGAGTAAATGAGAGCGAGAGAGTGATAGAGTGAGTGAGAGAGAGAGAGAGAGAGAGAGAGAGAGAGAGAGAGAGACTGAGAGAAACACACAGAGAGAGAGAGAGAGAGAGAGAGAGAGAGAGAGAGAGAGAGAGAGAGAGAGCCTGAGTGAATCAGAGCGAGAGAGTAATAGACAGAGTGTGTGAGTGAGTGAGAGAGAGAGAGAGAGAGAGAGAGAGAGAGAGAGAGAGAGAGAGAGAGAGAAAGAGAGAGAGAGAGAGAGGGGGGGGGGGGTGAAGCTAAATGTAAGAAAGACCTGTCGTGAAAATTAAAGGAGGGTGGGTGGGTGGGTGGGTGTTTGTGTGTGTGTGTGTGTGTGTGGGTAAACCGACGTAATTAAGTCTATTCGATTCAACAACCCATCGCACCTCAGGCGAGCTATCTTCCATGAGCCTTAGCGCCGTCCCCGCCCCCCCCCCCCCCACCTCGCTCCCCCAGCTTTCCCCACAATGAGAACAGAGAATCCTATTACACGAAACGGTTTCTTGACCTTCACATTTAATTTCACGTAAAATACGAACGCTAAATTCTTAGATATTTCACACATCAAACGATTATATTTATCCCGTTAGGTCAAGGCGTCATTAAAACGCCTACAGATTCCCCTTAAAGTAGGTCATTGCCCTTTTTCCGCTATGTCTTTCTAAATCAAGAAAAAAATGTAGCAGTAATAAGAACCGTCCCCCTCATGGCGATGAATTTATTAGTTTAATCATTTCTAAGATATCCTCTGTCCACCATCCGCTGTATTAAAATACGTGGTAGTGATTTCCAAAGGAGAGCGGAAGAAGAAAGGAAGGAAATGTTTTATTTAACGACGCATTTAACACATTTTATTTACGGTCATATGGCGACATATGGTTAAGGACCACACAGATATTGAGAGGAAACCCGTTGTCGCCACTTCATGGGCTACTCTTTTCGATTAGCAGCAAGGGATGCACCATCCCACAGACAGGATAACACATACCACGGTCTTTTTTGTAAAAAAAGATCCGAGTTTGGACATGTCATAAACCGAGGGCGGGACGTAGCCCAGTGGTAAAGCGCTCGCTTTAAGGGCGTTCGGTCTAGGATCGATCCCCGTCGGTGGGCCCATTGAGCTATTTCTCGTTCCAGTCAGTGCACTACGACTGGTATGTCAAAGGCCGTGGTATGTACTACCCTGTCTGTGAGATGGTTCATATAAAAGATCCTTTTGCTACTAATGGAAAACAATGTAGCGGGTTTTCTCTCTAAGACTATGTCTCAATTACCGAATGTTTAACATCCAATAACCTATGATTAATAAATTAATGTGCTCTAGTGGTGTCGTTAAACAAAACAAACTTCTTTATTGAACCCTTTGGGTAACTCTTAAGGCAACGGCTTTTGCAGAACTAGACGCACGTGCGTTTTTAAAACTATGAAAAACCAGCGTTTTGTGGTATTAGAAATGGATAATATAAACGATGAAATACAAGTAATGTTTGAGTTCAGTGATCATAAACGGCTCTAATAGTTAACAATATGTTGTAGTCTGTCCCTTTAAGTGTAAAACAAATACGAAAACAGCAACAACAACAACGACGAAGACGAATAAGAGGAAGTACAGAAAAAAGATTAGCGCTCGCTTCCACTGATTTCAGAGCATGTGTAATTTTAATCAGTTGCTTATTAAATTTTACGCGAAATTATCTGTTGCATTAGCTGACACTGAGCATCTGACTGTCCATTCACATTACTCGAGATGACACATTCACGGAATCTGTATTGGCCCGGTGCGTAATGACGCGCAGGAACCGAAGATCCGAGTAATTGGCATGCCAGATGTGAAGAATTACTCTTACTTTGCTTCTTACCTTATAACGACAACACCTGATAATATATGTTCATACAGTTTCGAATACATAGGGTCGCGCACACACACACACGCACGCACGCACACACACACACACACACACACACACACACACATTCTATCAAGTCTTAAAACAAAAATATTGTTTTGTTTAACGACACCCCTAGAGCACATTGATTTGTTAATCATCAGCTATTGGATGTCAAACATTTGGTAATTTTGACAAATAGTCTTTAGAGAGGAAACCTGCTACATTTTTCCATTAGTAGTAAGGGATTTTTTTATATGCGCAGTCCCACAGATGGGATAGCACATACCACGGCCTTTGATATACCAGTCGTGGTGCACTGGCTGGAACGAGAAATAGCCCAATCTGTCCACCGACGGGGATCGATCCCAAATCAACCGCGCATCGAGCGAGCGCTTCACCACTGGGCTACGTGCCGCACCCACTTGATTATGATGCCAGACTGTAAGGCGAAGTAACAGGTTGTTGTTAGATTCTACGGTACTTCTGAAACACTGAAAACAGTTCAGAAGAAATTCCTTCCCCCCTCTCTCAGTATAACTGCCATCATATACGTCGATAGTTTAACTCTTTCGCATGTGTTCGTTTTAAGAGTTGATCGGGGGGGGGGGGGGGGGGGGGGGGGGGGAGGGGGGCAACCTACGTATTCGAGGATATATAACACTACGCAGTACTGTATCGGATGTAGTGGGCTACTTCTCGTTCCAGCCAGTGCACCAGTACTGGTATGTGCTATTCTGTCTGTGGGATGGTGCATACAAAGGATCCTTTGCTACTAATGGAAAAATGTAACGGGTTTTCTCTCTAAGACTGTTATGTCAAAAATTACCAAATTGACATTCAGTAGCCGATGATTAAGAAATCAGTGTGCTCTAGTGCTGTCGTTAAACAAAACACACACACTTTTTTTCATTCCCCTCTCCCAGTAAAACAATGCCATCCAATACATGGAAAGTTTAGCACTCTTGCATGTGTTCGTATTAAGAGTTGATCATGAGGTGGGGGAGGGGATTGGAGAATGAGGACCGTACGTATTGGAGTATATAAACACTACTGTATCAGGTGTTGTCGCGATACGGTGAATGGTGAAGTAACCGTGATTTTCTCTCTCTCTCTCTCTCTCTCTCTCTCTCTCTCTCTCTCTCTCTCTCTCTCTCTCTCTCTCTCTCTCTCTCTCTCTCTCTCTCTGTCTCTCTCTCTCTCTCTCTCTCTCTCTCTCTCTCTCTCTCTCTCTCTCTCTCTCTCTCTCTGGTATGCGAATTACTTGCTCTTCATGTTAAGCACCTCATTAAGCGTGGGATCAATATAGACTTTATGAACGCATCATCTCGAGTAACTTGAATGGACAGTCAGATCGGCTGCGTCTGCTGGCGTACGATTCTCTAGATAATTAAAATCGACTGTCACGGGGATTCTATAATTCCCGTAACTGAATAAAACACGATTATCAAAATATCTATCCTAACTGTATATCTATTAGATCTCTCTGTAACAGGCTGTTAACCCTAGTATGGCTCGTCTCTAGGTATGGTCAGAGATACGATCTTATATAAAGTATATATTATTATAGCACGTTAGTTCTTTAGAAAACACAACAAAAACACAATACACTTTGGAATCTGTATTAATCTACGCTGACAAATGTACAGCCGTAGTAGTTAATTAATAACAACAATAATAACAACCCAGAACTGATCACTTAATTAGTTAATCTCTGGGTGTCTAGTTACACAATATGCGAATCACTTCACCGTTACACCACACCCACACGTGTGATAATTGAGAAACGTTTCCAGGAGAAGTTAATTAATAAAGGAATTACAACACCATTCCTAACTGGTTAATTTTTAGTTAACCCTACTACTCGTTCAGTAACGTGTGATAATTTAGAACGCTTCTTGGGGAACTTAATTAATAAAGGAATTACAGCTCTATTCCTAACGGGTTAATTTTTAATTAACCCTTAACTACTCTTTCAGTAATCTGTAACACAATATTAATACTGGTACCTATCACAATAAAGACAATAACCTACAGTTTACCTAGGGTCTTCTAGGATGACTGGCTAAGCTTTATATTACCAAATACTCATATAATGTTAGAACAAAAAGTCTACGATTTACTTCGTCAGATGACCGAAGACACTGTCTAAAGAATATTGGTATAATACAGTATTAAAATATTTAAAGTCACATCAATCACATCAAGGTTATACACAGAGCAGAAATGATATTTACCAAAGTCCAACGGACTAACGTTCCCAAGGAGCTTCCTAATTCGTTCTCCTAGATATCTCTAAATCCTAGCTATTTATTCCAAAATCAGAATTGGCCTGGGGGAACAAGGCGGTACCTCACGTATCATCTCATATTCTACATTTACTAGAGTCGGTATATTTCTCTCTGATCGTCAGTCTGGCTGTCGCCAACCGCGAGCAATCTCCTGGCCATAAACAGCACTACCGGAGATATTACGTAACTACTAGCCACATGGCCTCCGCAGCTGGCTGAGGGTGTGTATTAGGCGTACCGATCGAGGACGGTCGCGCAGAAGTCTTACGTAACAAGTTGCCCATCTGGGCTACGGGCAATAAACTGCACACGGCCCTCTAACACAATTAAAATCGCCACAGGCGAAACAAATTTAAGAGAATGTACCGTCACACACCCCCACCTCAAAAAGGATATTTCCTCTACTCTAGGAATAGGGAAATATACTACATTAAAACAAAAAGGTGCGTTAACCGACGCATACGGACATTTATAACACATGTAATAATAAGGTGACTACCAGTAATCACACTGAGTCTCTGAGTCCCTGGTATACAAATAAAATATATATAAACAAAACAGAAATCAAGAATGTCACCACATTATCATAACGTTCAACTTCGGGACAGGGCATCAGCGATTACATTGGATGTGCCCTTGATATGTTCAATGGTAATTGGGTATTCTTGCAGAAGAAGACTCCATCTCAAAACTCTCTGGTTGGAGGCTTTCATTAGGATGGTCCAGTCCGTCTTCGTCTTCTTGGAACAGCACAGCTCCAGCACCCACGTCACTGGCACCCACAGCTAGCTTGAACGGCATTCGGTAGTCTGGTGCTGCCATCACGGGAGACGAGTAGCGCATCTGCTTGATACGGTTGAATGACTTCTCGTCTTCACCTGACCAATGGAACTTCGTTTCCTTCCTTTTCAGCGTCGCACGTTTTCCCGTTTTTTCTCCGATAGGCATGATGTCGAATCGGTGTAGCGTTGGGTTCCAAGCGCACATCTTGGCTTAAGGTATTGGTAACCGTTGGAAGGTCCCGACAAATGGAAACATTGTCTTGTATCAATGTAGTCAGCTTTGCTCGCTGGGGGTTCAAGTCTGCTAGAATCTGGCCGTTGGCCAACTTGACCTCTGCAGTCTTGACGTCATCACAGGAAATTGAGTGTCTCTCAATTTGGACCGGTCTCTCTGGAACTATCGGCAGTCTGTCAAAATAACCTTTTAGCAAACTGATGTGACAATACCTACTTTTCCTAACCCTATCAGGAGTGGTTATCACATACCCTGTCTCATTAACCCGTTTGTGCACAACATAGGGCCCGAAATACCTGTTCTGCACAGAACCCCGTTTAACGGGAAGGTACAGCAGCACCTTATCCCCTGGTTTAAATTCCCGACTCTTAGCCTTCCTATCAAACACTGATTTTATTTTGCTCTGAGCATGGCTCAGTTGCTTCCTAGCTAGTTCTGTCGCCGGCAACATCCTATCCCTAACTCTTTTATTCATCAATACTCTCTCAGTTAACAATGTAGTGCGAACTGCCAACAATTTTGGATCAGCCCCCTGCTCTAGTACTAACTCTTGTCTATTACAAGGTAAGGCCCCTCTATCACACACAACTGGTTCAATTCCCCTCTGCGGGAGATCAACAGGTTCACCCACATTTAATTTGTCAGTTGAGTTATCTACCATTTTACTGATAACCTCATCCACTCCAATTTCATGGCTCACACACGTATCAGACAAATCACAAATATCCTCTAGGTCCCGTGGTAACCTACTGGTCATATCCCTAGTCATTACACACGCAGGATATTTAATCTCATCAACCTCACACTCTTCTATTGGTAACGTGCTGTCTTCAATTAACAATTGGTCACATTGCGAATGACAACATTGACTAGTCAAATCATTACCCAACAAAACTCCAATGTTTTCAACAGGCAAGTCCTTTACAACACCCATAATCACTGGTCCCGTCACAAATTTCGAACACAAGAAAACCTTATGTAACCTGACAACCATATTTTCTCCAGTAACCGAGGTTAAAACCAAACTACGTCCTATGTCTGAATTTTCAATACCAGCTAAACACTCTTGCGTTATCAGACTCTGACTACACCCGGTATCTCTATAGATTGATATTGCCTTAGGACACAACTCTTGTTTCACATCACAAACCATACCAGTGGACACATACGGGTTTACTTTCTCTGCCATGGGACTAACCATTAACTCTCTCGCTAACGGAGCTGACCTCACTAAACCGACCACTTGCGCATTATCGCGTTTCCTTTTAAAACAATCCCCGATAAGATGGTTATCCTTTTTACAGTAACTGCAATGTGGACGAAAAGTTCGTGCATTGGCTGATAATGCAGGTCTATCCTTACTTTGCCCACCAGGTGCATTCCTGGCCTGACTAGCTGACCAACTAGATGACTCTCCCCGATAGTTACTTTCCCGGGAAAAACCTGGCTGAAATTTCTTCTTATCACCCTGTTGTAAAGAGCTACCCGGTACTGCCTGAGCTTTGTGTATTAACACGTAATCATCTGCCACTATGCCTGCCTCCTCTATCTTTTTGACATCACGATCCTCTAAATGAATACGTAAGCTAACTGGTAATCCATTTTTAATGTCCTGTAAGATCAACAACTCCCGTAACTCGGTATATGACTCTACCTGATGAGAAACAACCCATTTATCAAACATCCCTGCCTTCTTAGCCACAAACTCACTATAAGACTGACCCTGCGTTTTTCTCAACTCGCTATACCGTAAACGATAATCCTCAGGTCGTAATTCATAAGCCCTCAACACCGCAGTCTTAACTAAGTCGTACTGACTTGCTCGCTCATCACTCATTGAATTATAAGCTATACTAGCCTTCCTCTTAAACTTAGACACGGCTAACAATGTCCACTTAGACTCCGGCCAATTTAGCTGCTTAACGGCCCGTTCAAAAAGTTGAAAGAACATATCTACCTCCTCGTCATCAAATACCGGCACTGATCTATAAGCCTCCGACATGTTAAACCCATTTCCGGCTTCTCGTCTGACTTCTTCAGTATTCAACTTTAACTCATGTTCCACTTTTAATTTTTCTAACTGGAATTCTCTATCCCTCTCTTCTCTTTCTCTCTCTCTCTCTCTATCCCTCTCTTCTCTTTCTCTATCGCTATGTCTATCTTCTCTATTTCTCTCTTCTCTTTCTCTCTCTCTCTCTATCCCTCTCTTCTCTCTCTCTCCCTTTCTCTATCCCTCTCTCTATCTTCCCTATCTCTCTCTCTATCTTCTCTATCCCTCTCTCTGTCTTCTCTATCTCTACCTTCTTTCTCTCTCTCACTCTCTCTATCTAATGCACGTTCCTCTCTTTCGTACTCAAGCTTTTTAAAAGCTAATTGTTGTTCCACACTTAACTCATTTATCTCTATCTCTGGAACAATCTCACTGTCTTCCATAACAGGACTATCACCAAAAACTTCCTGGATAATAATTGTCCTTATATCTCCTAAGGTTTTAGCTGATGTTAAATCAATTTCCCGCTCACCCGCGATTTCAACTAACTCGGCCTTACGTGCTCGCTTAATCTCCACTACACTGAGCGTAGGCCTATCCAGCAAATTCTTATCCATGTTTAGATATGACGCACTTAATATTAATTAATTTTCTAGTGAACAACGTGCTACTTCTAGTAAATTTGTAAAAATAATTTATAAAGCCCCCATTTACAAACAATACTTTTTTAAATATGCATGTCCCGTTTCAGATCCGGGACGAGCGCCCCAATTTTCTACTCCTGTCACGGGGATTCTATAATTCCCGTAACTGAATAAAACACGATTATCAAAATATCTCTCCTAACTGTATATCTATTAGATCTCTCTGTAACAGGCTGTTAACCCTAGTATGGCTCGTCTCTAGGTATGGTCAGAGATACGATCTTATATAAAGTATATATTATTATAGCACGTTAGTTCTTTAGAAAACACAACAAAAACACAATACACTTTGGAATCTGTATTAATCTACGCTGACAAATGTACAGCCGTAGTAGTTAATTAATAACAACAATAATAACAACCCAGAACTGATCACTTAATTAGTTAATCTCTGGGTGTCTAGTTACACAATATGCGAATCACTTCACCGTTACACCACACCCACACGTGTGATAATTGAGAAACGTTTCCAGGAGAAGTTAATTAATAAAGGAATTACAACACCATTCCTAACTGGTTAATTTTTAGTTAACCCTACTACTCGTTCAGTAACGTGTGATAATTTAGAACGCTTCTTGGGGAACTTAATTAATAAAGGAATTACAGCTCTATTCCTAACGGGTTAATTTTTAATTAACCCTTAACTACTCTTTCAGTAATCTGTAACACAATATTAATACTGGTACCTATCACAATAAAGACAATAACCTACAGTTTACCTAGGGTCTTCTAGGATGACTGGCTAAGCTTTATATTACCAAATACTCATATAATGTTAGAACAAAAAGTCTACGATTTACTTCGTCAGATGACCGAAGACACTGTCTAAAGAATATTGGTATAATACAGTATTAAAATATTTAAAGTCACATCAATCACATCAAGGTTATACACAGAGCAGAAATGATATTTACCAAAGTCCAAACGGACTAACGTTCCCAGGAAGCTTCCTAATTCGTTCTCCTAGATATCTCTAAATCCTAGCTATTTATTCCAAAATCAGAATTGGCCTGGGGGAACAAGGCGGTACCTCACGTATCATCTCATATTCTACATTTACTAGAGTCGGTATATTTCTCTCTGATCGTCAGTCTGGCTGTCGCCAACCGCGAGCAATCTCCTGGCCATAAACAGCACTACCGGAGATATTACGTAACTACTAGCCACATGGCCTCCGCAGCTGGCTGAGGGTGTGTATTAGGCGTACCGATCGAGGACGGTCGCGCAGAAGTCTTACGTAACAAGTTGCCCATCTGGGCTACGGGCAATAAACTGCACACGGCCCTCTAACACAATTAAAATCGCCACAGGCGAAACAAATTTAAGAGAATGTACCGTCACACACCCCCACCTCAAAAAGGATATTTCCTCTACTCTAGGAATAGGGAAATATACTACATTAAACAAAAAAGGTGCGTTAACCGACGCATACGGACATTTATAACACATGTAATAATAAGGTGACTACCAGTAATCACACTGAGTCTCTGAGTCCCTGGTATACAAATAAAATATATATAAACAAAACAGAAATCAAGAATGTCACCACATTATCATAACGTTCAACTTCGGGACAGGGCATCAGCGATTACATTGGATGTGCCCTTGATATGTTCAATGGTAATTGGGTATTCTTGCAGAAGAAGACTCCATCTCAAAACTCTCTGGTTGGAGGCTTTCATTAGGATGGTCCAGTCCGTCTTCGTCTTCTTGGAACAGCACAGCTCCAGCACCCACGTCACTGGCACCCACAGCTAGCTTGAACGGCATTCGGTAGTCTGGTGCTGCCATCACGGGAGACGAGTAGCGCATCTGCTTGATACGGTTGAATGACTTCTCGTCTTCACCTGACCAATGGAACTTCGTTTCCTTCCTTTTCAGCGTCGCACGTTTTCCCGGTTTTCTCCGATAGGCATGATGTCGAATCGGTGTAGCGTTGGGTTCCAAGCGCACATCTTGGCTTAAGGTATTGGTAACCGTTGGAAGGTCCCGACAAATGGAAACATTGTCTTGTATCAATGTAGTCAGCTTTGCTCGCTGGGGGTTCAAGTCTGCTAGAATCTGGCCGTTGGCCAACTTGACCTCTGCAGTCTTGACGTCATCACAGGAAATTGAGTGTCTCTCAATTTGGACCGGTCTCTCTGGAACTATCGGCAGTCTGTCAAAATAACCTTTTAGCAAATTGATGTGACAATACCTACTTTTCCTAACCCTATCAGGAGTGTTTATCACATACCCTGTCTCATTAACCCGTTTGTGCACAACATAGGGCCCGAAATACCTGTTCTGCACAGAACCCCGTTTAACGGGAAGGTACAGCAGCACCTTATCCCCTGGTTTAAATTCCCGACTCTTAGCCTTCCTATCAAACACTGATTTTATTTTGCTCTGAGCATGGCTCAGTTGCTTCCTAGCTAGTTCTGTCGCCGGCAACATCCTATCCCTAACTCTTTTATTCATCAATACTCTCTCAGTTAACAATGTAGTGCGAACTGCCAACAATTTTGGATCAGCCCCCTGCTCTAGTACTAACTCTTGTCTATTACAAGGTAAGGCCCCTCTATCACACACAACTGGTTCAATTCCCCTCTGCGGGAGATCAACAGGTTCACCCACATTTAATTTGTCAGTTGAGTTATCTACCATTTTACTGATAACCTCATCCACTCCAATTTCATGGCTCACACACGTATCAGACAAATCACAAATATCCTCTAGGTCCCGTGGTAACCTACTGGTCATATCCCTAGTCATTACACACGCAGGATATTTAATCTCATCAACCTCACACTCTTCTATTGGTAACGTGCTGTCTTCAATTAACAATTGGTCACATTGCGAATGACAACATTGACTAGTCAAATCATTACCCAACAAAACTCCAATGTTTTCAACAGGCAAGTCCTTTACAACACCCATAATCACTGGTCCCGTCACAAATTTCGAACACAAGAAAACCTTATGTAACCTGACAACCATATTTTCTCCAGTAACCGAGGTTAAAACCAAACTACGTCCTATGTCTGAATTTTCAATACCAGCTAAACACTCTTGCGTTATCAGACTCTGACTACACCCGGTATCTCTATAGATTGATATTGCCTTAGGACACAACTCTTGTTTCACATCACAAACCATACCAGTGGACACATACGGGTTTACTTTCTCTGCCATGGGACTAACCATTAACTCTCTCGCTAACGGAGCTGACCTCACTAAACCGACCACTTGCGCATTATCGCGTTTCCTTTTAAAACAATCCCCGATAAGATGGTTATCCTTTTTACAGTAACTGCAATGTGGACGAAAAGTTCGTGCATTGGCTGATAATGCAGGTCTATCCTTACTTTGCCCACCAGGTGCATTCCTGGCCTGACTAGCTGACCAACTAGATGACTCTCCCCGATAGTTACTTTCCCGGGAAAAACCTGGCTGAAATTTCTTCTTATCACCCTGTTGTAAAGAGCTACCCGGTACTGCCTGAGCTTTGTGTATTAACACGTAATCATCTGCCACTATGCCTGCCTCCTCTATCTTTTTGACATCACGATCCTCTAAATGAATACGTAAGCTAACTGGTAATCCATTTTTAATGTCCTGTAAGATCAACAACTCCCGTAACTCGGTATATGACTCTACCTGATGAGAAACAACCCATTTATCAAACATCCCTGCCTTCTTAGCCACAAACTCACTATAAGACTGACCCTGCGTTTTTCTCAACTCGCTATACCGTAAACGATAATCCTCAGGTCGTAATTCATAAGCCCTCAACACCGCAGTCTTAACTAAGTCGTACTGACTTGCTCGCTCATCACTCATTGAATTATAAGCTATACTAGCCTTCCTCTTAAACTTAGACACGGCTAACAATGTCCACTTAGACTCCGGCCAATTTAGCTGCTTAACGGCCCGTTCAAAAAGTTGAAAGAACATATCTACCTCCTCGTCATCAAATACCGGCACTGATCTATAAGCCTCCGACATGTTAAACCCATTTCCGGCTTCTCGTCTGACTTCTTCAGTATTCAACTTTAACTCATGTTCCACTTTTAATTTTTCTAACTGGAATTCTCTATCCCTCTCTTCTCTTTCTCTCTCTCTCTCTCTATCCCTCTCTTCTCTTTCTCTATCGCTATGTCTATCTTCTCTATTTCTCTCTTCTCTTTCTCTCTCTCTCTCTATCCCTCTCTTCTCTCTCTCTCCCTTTCTCTATCCCTCTCTCTATCTTCCCTATCTCTCTCTCTATCTTCTCTATCCCTCTCTCTGTCTTCTCTATCTCTACCTTCTTTCTCTCTCTCACTCTCTCTATCTAATGCACGTTCCTCTCTTTCGTACTCAAGCTTTTTAAAAGCTAATTGTTGTTCCACACTTAACTCATTTATCTCTATCTCTGGAACAATCTCACTGTCTTCCATAACAGGACTATCACCAAAAACTTCCTGGATAATAATTGTCCTTATATCTCCTAAGGTTTTAGCTGATGTTAAATCAATTTCCCGCTCACCCGCGATTTCAACTAACTCGGCCTTACGTGCTCGCTTAATCTCCACTACACTGAGCGTAGGCCTATCCAGCAAATTCTTATCCATGTTTAGATATGACGCACTTAATATTAATTAATTTTCTAGTGAACAACGTGCTACTTCTAGTAAATTTGTAAAAATAATTTATAAAGCCCCCATTTACAAACAATACTTTTTTAAATATGCATGTCCCGTTTCAGATCCGGGACGAGCGCCCCAATTTTCTACTCCTGTCACGGGGATTCTATAATTCCCGTAACTGAATAAAACACGATTATCAAAATATCTCTCCTAACTGTATATCTATTAGATCTCTCTGTAACAGGCTGTTAACCCTAGTATGGCTCGTCTCTAGGTATGGTCAGAGATACGATCTTATATAAAGTATATATTATTATAGCACGTTAGTTCTTTAGAAAACACAACAAAAACACAATACACTTTGGAATCTGTATTAATCTACGCTGACAAATGTACAGCCGTAGTAGTTAATTAATAACAACAATAATAACAACCCAGAACTGATCACTTAATTAGTTAATCTCTGGGTGTCTAGTTACACAATATGCGAATCACTTCACCGTTACACCACACCCACACGTGTGATAATTGAGAAACGTTTCCAGGAGAAGTTAATTAATAAAGGAATTACAACACCATTCCTAACTGGTTAATTTTTAGTTAACCCTACTACTCGTTCAGTAACGTGTGATAATTTAGAACGCTTCTTGGGGAACTTAATTAATAAAGGAATTACAGCTCTATTCCTAACGGGTTAATTTTTAATTAACCCTTAACTACTCTTTCAGTAATCTGTAACACAATATTAATACTGGTACCTATCACAATAAAGACAATAACCTACAGTTTACCTAGGGTCTTCTAGGATGACTGGCTAAGCTTTATATTACCAAATACTCATATAATGTTAGAACAAAAAGTCTACGATTTACTTCGTCAGATGACCGAAGACACTGTCTAAAGAATATTGGTATAATACAGTATTAAAATATTTAAAGTCACATCAATCACATCAAGGTTATACACAGAGCAGAAATGATATTTACCAAAGTCCAAACGGACTAACGTTCCCAGGAAGCTTCCTAATTCGTTCTCCTAGATATCTCTAAATCCTAGCTATTTATTCCAAAATCAGAATTGGCCTGGGGGAACAAGGCGGTACCTCACGTATCATCTCATATTCTACATTTACTAGAGTCGGTATATTTCTCTCTGATCGTCAGTCTGGCTGTCGCCAACCGCGAGCAATCTCCTGGCCATAAACAGCACTACCGGAGATATTACGTAACTACTAGCCACATGGCCTCCGCAGCTGGCTGAGGGTGTGTATTAGGCGTACCGATCGAGGACGGTCGCGCAGAAGTCTTACGTAACAAGTTGCCCATCTGGGCTACGGGCAATAAACTGCACACGGCCCTCTAACACAATTAAAATCGCCACAGGCGAATCAAATTTAAGAGAATGTACCGTCACATCGACAATAATAGTTTTTATCCCCCGCAAAACGAAATTTGCGGGGGATATTAAAACGGACACCGTCCGTCGTTGTGTCTATGCGTACGCCTGTCTGATAGGTTTTTCAAGAGCACCAATCAAAAACAAGGGGAAAAAATAGCCAGAATGACCTAATTCACTGCTTCAGAATTTGCAATTTGCAATTTGCTAATAGTCAGAATGATCAAATGTACTGTTTACGGAGCACACCTCTAAAACCGTCTACGTGTCCCAGCCCGTACTCCACAACTGGTATAACAAAGACCGTGGCAAGTACTACCCTGTCTGTGGGATGGTGCATATAAAAGATCCCTTGCTGCTAATAGAAAAAAGTGTCGACAGCGGGTTTCCTCTCTCAATTTCTGTGTTGTTTTCAACCATATGTTGACGCCATATAACTGTAAATAAAATGCGTTGACTGCGTCGTTAAATAAAACATTTCCTTGTTTCAAAAACCGTCTAAGATACCTTTCCGAACCTTTGTACACATGTTAATCTAGTGGTCCAGGAAGTTTTCTTTTTCGATATGTTTTTTTTTTTTTTTTTGCGGGGGATATCAAAACAGACACTGCCCGTCCATGTATCTGTGTGTCCATGCGTATATCGGTCCGATAGTTTTTTTGGAGCGCCAGTCAAAAAAACAATGGGGGAAAAATAGCCAGAATGTCCAAATTAATTGTTTCCAGAGAACATCTCCAAAAGTGTTCAAGATAAGTTCATGAAACGTTGGTTTTTGTTGTGGGTTTTTTGGTTTTTGTTGTTGTTTGTTTGTTTGTTTGTTTGTTTTGTTACCGTGAAAACAATTACAAATAGCCAGAATCTTTAAATTCACTTTTTACGAAGCACAACTCCAAACCCATTCAAAATACCTTCACGAAATGTTGGCCACACCAGTCAAGTGATCTAGTGGTGCTTTTTGCTATGAGGGTGGTGTTTTTAAATTAAATGTGTTTTGTTACTCTGGAAACAAATAGCCAAATTCTCTGCAGTTGTTGGGGGGGGGGGGGGGGGGGGTGTTTTTTTTTTTATTATTATTTTTTTGTTTGTTGTTTTGTTGTTGTTGTGGTGGTTTTTGTTCATTTTGTTTAGCACAATTCTAAAACCGGTAAAAATAATTTGTTATTTTTGTGGGGAGGGCAGTTTGAGGGTTTCTCTGATTTCAAAAGTATTTGTGATCTCTGGAATGGTCGTCATGGTAGCACGGTATACCTAGACGAACTACTGCTGTTGATGACAGCGGATTTCGTCTCCCACTCAGTCTCTAGACGAACTACTGCAGTTGATGACAGCGGATTTCGTCTCTCACTCACTCTCTAGACGAACTACTGCAGTTGATGACAGCGGGTTTCGTCTCCCACTCAGTTTCTAAGCGAACTACTGCAGTTGATGACAGCGGGTTTCGTCTCACACTCAGTCTTTAGACGAACTACTGCAGTTGATGACAGCGAATTTCGTCTCCCACTCAGTCTCTAGACGAACTACTGCAGTTGATGACAGCGGGTTTCGTCTCCCACTAACTATCTAGACCAACTACTGCAGTCGATGACAGCGGATTTCGTCTCCCACTCAGTCTCTAGACGAACTACTGCAGTCGATGACAGCGGGTTTCTTCTCCCACTCAGTCTCTAGACGAACTACTGCAGTTGATGACAGCGGATTTCGTCTCCCACTCAGTTTCTAAGCGAACTACTGCAGTTGATGACAGCGGGTTTCGTCTCACACTCAGTCTCTAGACGAACTACTGCAGTTGATGACAGCGGATTTTGTCTCACACTCAGTCTCTAGACGAACTACTGCAGTTGATGACAGCGGATTTCGTCTCCCACTCAGTCTCTAGACGAACTACTCCCACTCACTATCTAGACGAACTACTGCAGTCGATGACAGCGGATTTCGTCTCCCACTCACTATCTAGACGAACTACTGCAGTCGATGACAGCGGATTTCGTCTCCCACTCAGTCTCTAGACGAACTACTGCAGTCGATGACAGCGGATTTCGTCTCCCACTCACTATCTAGACGAACTACTGCAGTCGATGACAGCGGATTTCGTCTCCCACTCAGTCTCTAGACGAACTACTGCTGTCGATGACAGCGGGTTTCTTCTCTCACTCAGTCTCTAGACGAACTACTGCAGTCGATGACAGCGGATTTCGTCTCCCACTCTCTCTCTAGACGAACTACTGCAGTTGATCACAGCGGATTTCGTCTCCCACTCACTACCTAGACGAACTACTGCAGTCGATGACAGCGGATTTCGTCTCCCACTCAGTCTCTAGACGAACTACTGCAGTCGATGACAGCGGGTTTCTTCTCCCACTCAGTCTCTAGACGAACTACTGCAGTCGATGACAGCGGATTTCGTCTCCCACTCAGTTTCTAAGCGAACTACTGCAGTTGATGACAGCGGGTTTCGTCTCACACTCAGTCTCTAGACGAACTACTGCAGTTGATGACAGCGGATTTTGTCTCACACTCAGTCTCTAGACGAACTACTGCAGTTGATGACAGCGGATTTCGTCTCCCACTCAGTCTCTAGACAAACTACTGCAGTTCATGACAGCGGGTTTCGTCTCCCACTCACTTTCTAGACGAACTACTGCAGTTGCTGGCAGCGGGTTTCGTCTCCCACTCACTATCTAGACGAACTACTGCAGTCGATGACAGCGGATTTCGTCTCCCACTCACTATCTAGACGAACTACTGCAGTCGATGACAGCGGATTTCGTCTCCCACTCACTATCTAGACGAACTACTGCAGTCGATGACAGCGGATTTCGTCTCCCACTCAGTCTCTAGACGAACTACTGCAGTCGATGACAGCGGATTTCGTCTCCCACTCACTATCTAGACGAACTACTGCAGTCGATGACAGCGGATTTCGTCTCCCACTCAGTCTCTAGACGAACTACTGCTGTCGATGACAGCGGGTTTCTTCTCTCACTCAGTCTCTAGACGAACTACTGCAGTCGATGACAGCGGATTTCGTCTCCCACTCTCTCTCTAGACGAACTACTGCAGTTGATGACAGCGGATTTCGTCTCCCACTCACTACCTAGACGAACTACTGCAGTCGATGACAGCGGATTTCGTCTCCCACTCAGTCTCTAGACGAACTACTGCAGTTGATGACAGCGGATTTCGTCTCCCACTCAGTCTCTAGACGAACTACTGCAGTTGATGACAGCGGATTTCGTCTCCCACTCACTCTCTAGACGAACTACTGCAGTTGATGACAGCGAATTTCGTCTCCCACTCAGTTTCTAAGCGAACTACTGCAGTTGATGACAGCGGGTTTCGTATCCCACTCACTCTCTAGACGAACTACTGCAGTCGATGACAGCGGATTTCGTCTCCCACTCAGTTTCTAAGCGAACTACTGCAGTCGATGACAGCGGGTTTCGTCTCCCACTCACTCTTTACACGAACTACTGCAGTTGATGACAGCGGATTTCGTCTCCCACTCAGTCTGTAGACGAACTACTGCAGTTGATGACAGCGGATTTCGTCTCCCACTCACTATCTAGACGAACTACTGCAGTCGATGACAGCGGATTTCGTCTCCCACTCAGTCTGTAGACGAACTACTGCAGTTGATGACAGCGGGTTTCGTCTTCCACTCACTCTCTAGACGAACTACTGCAGTCGATGACAGCGGATTTCGTCTCCCACTCAGTCTGTAGACGAACTACTGCAGTTGATGACAGCGGATTTCGTCTCCCACTCAGTTTCTAAGCGAACTACTGCAGTTGATGACAGCGGATTTCGTCTCCCACTCACTCTCTAGACGAACTACTGCAGTTGATGACAGCGGATTTCGTCTCCCACTCAGTCTCTAGACGAACTACTGCAGTTGATGACAGCTCTAGACGAACTACTACAGTTGATGACAGCGGATTTCGTCTCACACTCAGTCTCTAGACGAACTACTGCAGTTGATGACAGCGGGTTTCGTCTCACACTCACTCTCTAGACGAACTACTGCAGTTGATGACAGCGGCTTTCGTCTCACACTCACTCTCTAGACGAACTACTGCAGTTGATGACAGCGGGTTTCGTCTCCCACTCACTCTCTAGACGAACTACTGCAGTTGATGACAGCGGGTTTCGTCTCACACTCACTCTCTAGACGAACTACTGCAGTTGATGACAGCTGATTTCGTCTCACACTCAGTCTCTACTACTGCAGTTGCCATGTTATTTATACTGAACCACAAAAGAAATGCGAACATCAAATCAATTTTCTTTAATTTATTTAAAATTATTCAATTTGAGCCCCACTAGTTTTTGTTTCTGTTAAAATCACCAGTGTCATGTAAAACAGTTAGATCCATTTTGACATTCTCTTTACCGAATTTATTTTATGAATATTTTTTTTAATATTCGCTTTTCTTGCGTTGTACAATATACCAATACATCTAGCTTTGAAATGTGCTGCAGGGATATTGTTGAATAAACATTTCTTTCCGTCCATCTTTCGATTCCCGATTTTCATTTATTTCCCTAGTCCTTAGGGGCCTGATATTGGTAACCGAGGCCTGTTATTGCGTCCATTCATAGGAACTCGAACGGTGTTTTTCGCGATATGTTAACTAAGAGAGCTCCAGCCATATGAAATACGACCATGGGTTTAACGCTAATGAAATTTCTCTTTGCTTATCCAGTGTCCCCGCGCCGTACGAACTCTACAAATACTTCTTCACGGTTGATTTACTGATTTCGTTAGACGTTACACGTTTCACTATTGATACAGGGTGACCACGAGGAAAAGATATGAGGATGGTGATTCAATAAAAGTGAATCCTTTCTTCTTTTTGTTTTTCTTTTTTTAATTCAAATGTAGTGTAGTGTTCTTGGGCTGTATTGATCATATGATCAAAAGCTCCTTAACAAGTGGAAATTTGATCATAGCTTTTCCTTGAAACAAGGATCTGAATTCCCTAATGTATTCTATAAAATAAAAAAAAAGACCAAAAACATACAAAAACAAAAACAAAACCCACCATGTTGTTTAAAAACGTATCAAACTCGTTTTCGCTTGTTAGATATATTTTAAAACAACTCGTTGTGAGGTAAATGGTATCCAACGGCCACTCACGTATTATTCTCTATTTGATGGCAGCCAACTAGGGAGAGTCCCTTTAAGCTCTACGCGAAATGTCTATTTAGAATTCAGAAAATTATCAAGAGAAAATCAGTCACTACCAATATAACATCTTAATAGTACATGTCAGCTCAATGACTTTTTTTTTCAGGAACTATTTATTGAAACGAGTTAATGGTTTATATGCGACATGCAATGTTTGATCCAGGTTTTGATCTTGTTCTCACTTTAATTAAAACTCGGCTTAGTATACATGTATACTTATTTTTTATTAATGCATTGACCTCGGTAAAACATTAATGTGGGAATTTACACAAAGTTAGTAAACATGGGTATACATGTATTTGTGTGTGTGTGTGGTGTGTGTGTGTTTGAGAGAGAGAGAGAGAGAGAGAGAGAGACAGAGGGTGTGTGTGTGTGTGTGTGTGTGTGTGTGTGTGTGTGTGTGTGCACTGCTAAACTATTGAAAAATCTGTCCATTACTTTGCAATAATGGGATAATTCTAGCGGGCCCCGTCTCCATTCTTTTTCAGGAATGATTCTTAATCATCGGCTGTTGGATGTCAAACATTTCGTAATTCTGACACATTGTCTCAGAAAGAACACCCGCTACATTGTTCCATTAATAGCAAGGGGTATTTTATATGCACCATTCCACAGACAGGATAGCACATGCCAGTCGTTTTGCATTGGCTGGAACTAGAAATAGCCCAATGGACCACCAACTGAGACCGATTCTATACCGACCGCGCATCAAACGAGCGCTTTGCCACTGGGCTACATCTATATATGTACCTGTTTAAGTATCTGCGTTTTTTCTTTGGATATACATGTATATTTATTGTCCTATAATTATCACACCATATAATCGTTGTAAATGGTTATTTTTATTTCATTTCTTGAACAATAGATAAGATAGAGACATACATGTTTGTTGGAGATCAGTGAATCCCAAAATATATTTGATTATATCCAGCGGATTTAGTCTGTGAATAGGCTTTTCCAATAAATTGATTGTCTATTTTCGTGTAATATAATAAGTATCGTGTAATGATGTGGTTGATAATGCTATATTTATTACAATAACCGTGCAACAGTATCTGCTACACGCGCACGTGTGTGTGTGTGTGTGTGTGTGTGTGTGTGTGTGTGTGTGTGTGTGAACGGCCTGGTGTAATTAGCAAATCATTGAGTTTCGACTGTCAAGTATATACTGTAAAAAAGAAATCTGAAGTTGAAAAAATAACGAAACTCGCAACTGTGCCTCGATTCACTATCTAAGATCAATTCGCGTCGGTTGGGCTCATTTGGGCTATTTCTCGTTCCATCTAGGGCTCCACAACTAGTGTAGCAAAGGCCGTGGTATGTACTGTCCTGTCTATGGGATACTACATTTAAAAAAAGATTTATTGCTCTCTCATTAACCATAATAATGTCTGATGCCATTTAATCGTAATTAAAATGTGTTGAGTGCGTTAATAAATAAAACATTCCTTCTTTCGATCCACTATCGCACAAAATAGCGCATATCCCATTTGTGTCTCTCCGCTGTTGCAAAACGGTCAGTGTCGCAAATATGACCGTAACAATGAATGGTCGAATAGCTTAGATCGCAATCGCAGGTCCACTGTTGCACAGCCAGGCTAATGGAATATGTCCCATTTGCTGCTCCTCTGTTGCACAGCCAGGCTAATGGAATATGTCCCATTTGCTGCTCCTCTGTTGCACAGCCAGGCTAATGGAATATGTCCCATTTGCTACTCCACTGTTGCACAGCCAGGCTAATGGAATATGTCCCATTTGCTGCTCCTCTGTTGCACAGCCAGGCTAATGGAATATGTCCCATTTGCTGCTCCTCTGTTGCACAGCCAGGCTAATGGAATATGTCCCATTTGCTACTCCACTGTTGCACAGCCAGGCTAATGGAATATGTCCCATTTGCTACTCCACTGTTGCACAGCCAGGCTAATGGAATATGTCCCATTTGCTACTCCACTGTTGCACAGCCAGGCTAATGGAATATGTCCCATTTGCTGCTCCTCTGTTGCACAGCCAGGCTAATGGAATATGTCCCATTTGCTACTCCACTGTTGCACAGCCAGGCTAATGGAATATGTCCCATTTGCTGCTCCACTGTTGCACAGCCAGGCTAATGGAATATGTCCCATTTGCTGCTCCTCTGTTGCACAGCCAGGCTAATGGAATATGTCCCATTTGCTGCTCCTCTGTTGCACAGCCAGGCTAATGGAATATGTCCCATTTGCTACTCCACTGTTGCACAGCCAGGCTAATGGAATATGTCCCATTTGCTACTCCACTGTTGCACAGCCAGGCTAATGGAATATGTCCCATTTGCTACTCCACTGTTGCACAGCCAGGCTAATGGAATATGTCCCATTTGCTACTCCACTGTTGCACAGCCAGGCTAATGGAATATGTCCCATTTGCTGCTCCTCTGTTGCACAGCCAGGCTAATGGAATATGTCCCATTTGCTGCTCCTCTGTTGCACAGCCAGGCTAATGGAATATGTCCCATTTGCTGCTCCTCTGTTGCACAGCCAGGCTAATGGAATATGTCCCATTTGCTACTCCACTGTTGCACAGCCAGGCTAATGGAATATGTCCCATTTGCTGCTCCTCTGTTGCACAGCCAGGCTAATGGAATATGTCCCATTTGCTGCTCCTCTGTTGCACAGCCAGGCTAATGGAATATGTCCCATTTGCTGCTCCTCTGTTGCACAGCCAGGCTAATGGAATATGTCCCATTTGCTGCTCCACTGTTGCACAGCCAGGCTAATGGAATATGTCCCATTTGCTGCTCCTCTGTTGCACAGCCAGGCTAATGGAATATGTCCCATTTGCTGCTCCACTGTTGCACAGCCAGGCTAATGGAATATGTCCCATTTGCTGCTCCTCTGTTGCACAGCCAGGCTAATGGAATATGTCCCATTTGCTGCTCCTCTGTTGCACAGCCAGGCTAATGGAATATGTCCCATTTGCTGCTCCTCTGTTGCACAGCCAGGCTAATGGAATATGTCCCATTTGCTACTCCACTGTTGCACAGCCAGGCTAATGGAATATGTCCCATTTGCTACTCCACTGTTGCACAGCCAGGCTAATGGAATATGTCCCATTTGCTACTCCACTGTTGCACAGCCAGGCTAATGGAATATGTCCCATTTGCTACTCCACTGTTGCACAGCCAGGCTAATGGAATATGTCCCATTTGCTGCTCCTCTGTTGCACAGCCAGGCTAATGGAATATGTCCCATTTGCTGCTCCTCTGTTGCACAGCCAGGCTAATGGAATATGTCCCATTTGCTACTCCACTGTTGCACAGCCAGGCTAATGAAATATGTCCCATTTGCTGCTTCTCTGTTGCACAGCCAGGCTAATGGAATATGTCCCATTTGCTGCTCCTCTGTTGCACAGCCAGGCTAATGGAATATG
Organism: Gigantopelta aegis; assembly: GCF_016097555.1. NCBI lineage: Eukaryota > Metazoa > Mollusca > Gastropoda > Neomphalida > Peltospiridae > Gigantopelta > Gigantopelta aegis. The sequence continues at coordinate 51,507,947 of NC_054700.1, forward strand.
TCCCATTTGCTGATCCACTGTTGCACAGCCAGGCTAATGGAATATGTCCCAATAGCTGATCCACTGTTGCTAAACTGGTTAATGTTCAACTGCGACAGTAAATTTATTTTAAATTGTTTACACTTTCGTAGCATATCTTGATATTGTGAGTATGGAAGTTATTGTGGATTAATTTATCAGAAATAAAAGAAAGAAATGTTTTATTTAACAACGCACTCAACACATTTTGTTTTCGGTTATATGGCGCCAGACATATGGTTAAGCACAACACGGATATTGAGAGAGGAAACACGCTGTCGCCACTTCATGGGCTACTTATTTCGATTAGCAGCAAGGGATGGTGTATATAAAAAATATGCACCATCACACAGTCAGGGTAGTACACACCACGGTCTTTAATATACCAGTCGTGGTGCACTGGCTGGAACGAGAAATAGCCCAATGGGCCCACCGACAGTGATCGATCCCACACCGACCGCGCATCGAGCGAGCGCTGCACCACTGCGCTATGTTCCGCCCCCGTTATCAGTAATGACGTAATACTATTGCAATATTAATACAAAATATATTTTACGTCTTTGTGGTCTATCGAATCGTGGAAGGAAAAACAATGTTTTTCAAACCTTAAAGAGACAATCCTTGGTTTTGAACCATTGTAAAATATTTCCCTATAATAAATCCTTGTTAACAACTAAAGTTACATTTTACACATTGAATACAGTTTATTGTTTAGAGTATTAGTTTCTGTGTATCGAATGTTTCCAGTCGGCCTAATGTTTGTCATTACTCCTAGTATAATGTTTTTCTTACGTATTTGAGGTGAGAACTTAAAGTTTGTTTTGCCTAACGACACTACTAGAGCACATTGATTAATCAATCATCGGCCATTGGATGTCAAACATTTGGTGATCATGACTCGCAGTCATCAGAGGAAACCCGCTACATTTTTTCGTAATGTAGCAATGGATCTTTTATATGCACTTCCCCACAGACAGGAAAGCACATACCACGGCCTTTGACCACTTGTGGTGCACTGGTTGGAATGAGAGAGAAAAAATCAGTTGAATGGATCCACCCAGGTGGTTCGATCCTGTGACGCTAGGAACCTCAAACGAGCACGTAATCGACTGAGCTAAAATACAGTTTGTGTTATTACAAACATCAGAATAACAAGAAACACATTGTATATACAAACAATAACACTTAAAACAAGAAAATGTATTTTAATTTAATGTAATTTTAGGCGTTAAAATGCTCAGCTAGTCAAAAGCATGTTGCCATGTCAGCAAACTCGGGATAGTCTCTTTAAAGTCTGGTTTCCATATACTCTGTAACAGGTCCTCGGTCGACGCAGATTGACACAGATCGACTGAGACCAAAGAATATTTTTCATGGCAGTTTACTATCGCAAACGATTTGTGTAGAACAGATCCGTCGCAGATCTCACGCAGATATATTTTATGAAACCTAGGCTTAACAAATTGGTTAAAGCTGAAGTCTCGAGTAAAATTATTATTATTATTATTATTATTATTATTATTATTATTATTATTGTTGGTGTTGTTGTTATTGTTACTATTATCTAACCATTTACAATCAATCCTCAAATACCTTCGAACGACATTCTAGGTTATTGTCTGCATCGATCTGCGTCGATCTGCGTCGAGTAACGACTGTATGGAAACCAGCGTAACTTATGACGCCTGTCCTCGGCAGACAGCTAACTTAACTCCGTCTGGTGCGTCTGCATCTCGCGTTGTGGACATATTCATTGCGGCTTGCCCCCTGGGATGTCAGTTGGAATCCAAGTACCAATGACGTAGATGTTAGCACGGAATGACGTGAAGTGCTACTTTATATGGCGCTTGCCATTCATGATTTTAGAGAAAAAAAGCCCAGAAGAAACTTTCAGCCGCCATATTTGGTACCATTTTCACTACATCAGCAGTTCTATAGACAATCACTATCCTCTATATACGACGCTTTTCGGTTTACGATTCATGAGGCAGAGGCTTAAGCAAGAGAAATAATATCTAAGAGAAATCGATTCTGTGACGATCGGACAGTAGAGTAGACAGTCATATAACAGAGGCAAAATCCCCTACACCATGCATTGAATAACGAAGTACTACATTTCCAAATATAGGATAACAAGTGTAGGGTATTGACCATATTGCATCCTGTGATCGGAATAAGTAATGTTATTACGTCTTATTGCGCCGGCTAATGCTTCGCGTTTTGTATTGTCTGGAGTGCGCTCTGGTTCTTCAGGGTGTAACACTCACGATGTAATTCCAGTATTGGATTATGTGTTTGTGTGGATTATTCAGGCTTCCTTTCACCCAGCAGAACCATTCTCTAGAATTACTGCACGTTCCGGTTTTAATGGTGGCTATTAAATCGAGCTACTTTATTTCAAAGCAAACGCCATTCCTTTTTTTATTGTTACTTGAAGAAAAAACTCTTTATTTATGATTTTGTTTAATGGGTAAGGATTTTTATTCGTTTTCTCTTTGTTTCTGGGTGGTTTTTTTCTTCTTCTTTGAGAGAAATTAGTATTTATTTAATACGATTGAAGGTAGAATTTCTAGCAACGACAGTCATAAAGTAAACGCTACTTCACAAATGTTTATACAGGGGATATAGGGCTGCACGTACCCGAATTAATATTTTACGAGTGGGCGGATCTGCTTAGACATTAGGACTGCTCCCGATATAACTATAAAAAGGAGGGGAGGGTCGTTAATATGGTTTTATGTCTGGGGATTAGCCGCAATGTAGGGCGGGAGGTAACCCAGTGGCAAAGCTCTCGCTTGTAGCGCTGTCGGTTTAGGATCGATCCACGTCGGTGGGCCCATTGGGCTATTTCTCGTTTTTGCCGGTGCACCACGACTGGTATAATATAAAAGGCCGTGGTATGTGCTATCCTGTCTGCGGGATGGTGCATATAAAAGATCACTTACTACTAATGGAAAAATATAGCGAGTTTCCTCTCTAAGACAATATGTAAGAATTACCAAATGTTTGACATTCAATAGCCGATGATCAATAAATCAATGTGCTCTAGTGTGTCGTTAAACAAAACAAAACAACTTTATCTGCAATGTTTAACCTATGCAAACTTTGTTTAAATTGTGTTTAATTCAAGAACAGCCCATCCTCTCTTCCCCCATTTGTTTTTTGTTGTTGTTTTTGTTTGTTTTGTTTTTTCTGGACGGATGAATCGGTGTATCGAGACTGGTATTTGCGATTGTGTGGACAAAGTTGTATCTGTACATAAATTAGTCCAACAGAAGTTTTGAAAAGGTCGTGACGTATAGTCCCACCAACTGCTGTTGGTTAATTCATCAATAGGAAAACAGCCACTTTATCGTCCTTCTCGTTTGGTGTGTAAGAGGACTGCCATTCCTAAGATTAGGATATTAACAAATCTCAACCCTGTACAAGACAGAGCTCGGTATGGAATTAAACAGTTGTGAAGCACGCTTTGCTGTTAACTGTTAGTATAATCAACTTAATTGGCGAGAGTGTTTTTGAAGAAGTTTTTATTATTATTATGTTTTTAAATCTTAGACCTAGTATGGAAATAGTATTATATGTGACACAGAATATACTGTTAAGGGACGAGGGCATTGGAATTACAACGACGCACATTGCCCTCCCCCCCCCCCCCCTCTTTTGCTGTCCTTTAACACGAGTGTGGCAACACATACTGTGACACTTAACGTTTCATTTCTGTACTTCAGTTCCATAAATGAGTCACTAAATAGCTTTGACCTTGTATCTACAACAGTCATGTTTAAGTATATAAACACATTTTTTTTTTTTTTGATTTCTGTTCCATAAATGAGTCACTAAATAGCCTTGACCTTGTATCTACAACAGTCATGTTTAAGTATATAAACACATTTAATTTTTTCATTTCTGTTCCATAAATGAGTCACTAAATAGCCTTGACCTTGTATCTACAACAGTCATGTTTATGTATATAAACACATTTTATTTTTTGCCAAAAAATATATATTTTGTAGGCATATATACATATTTAAATATAAAATAATATAATGTGCACATTGCGGGGAATGGTATGTAGCATCGGGCCACAATGTTTATCTTGCTCTGATAAGCCAAAACAAATTCTGACCATGACATTGGCCGTTGTGCCCTATATACGAAATAACAGATTGCTGATAACGTTTCCGTACTTTTAGCTACACATAGCGTTTTGATTCATGTTTGCTGGGTGTGCGTAATAATGCAAGTAACCTTAACATGTATTTCACAGCTTCTGTGCCCGTAAGCGATGAAATGTCATTAATTTAAAGTAACAGCTGCTAGACTATTTGCAGAACGCCATGAAACCATCTGTTATAACAGACGATTATAGACCATTTGCGTCAAAATGAACCAATGAATTGGCATGAATCTTTATTATCAATAATGCTAAATTCTATATAAAAATGTTTTGTTAAGTTTTAAATCAATACCAACTCAAGAAACATGTTTCCTGTTGGCTAGGTTGTCCACTTTGGTTGTGATCCTAGATATATGTAGGTATGATTTTAGGTGGCAAACCTTTTACAGCACGCCGGGTCCATGTTTTCATTTTGCCCCCTGGGTAATGGGGAAAAAAGGCTTTGATTACAACTGACCATCAAATTGCTTAGGTAGCTCAGTGGTATAACGCTCGTTTGATGCGCGTTCGGTCTGGGATCGATCTCCATCGATGAATACATTGGGCTATTTCTCCTTCCAGTCAGTGCACCACGACTGGTATATCAAAGACCGTAGTATGTGCTATCTTGTCTGTGGGATGGTGCATATATGAGATCACTTGCTACTAATGGAAAAAAATTGTAGCGGGTTTCCTTTCTAAGACTATATCTAAACATTACAAAATGTTTGACATCCAATAGCCGATGATTAATAAATCAATGTGCTCTAGTCGTGTCGTTAAATAAAAAAACCTTTAGGTTAAATCTCCTTTTTTGACAGAGGGATGAAGGCAGTTGATGGCACAACCAGATATTGATTGCTGATATAGTCTTTGGCTTCAACGAGAAGCGCAATAACATTTCTAGAAAATATATATTAAAATTGCTGTTTTGCTGTTTTTTATATCCTATTTTTGTTGTTTTTGAAAGTCATTTAACGGTGACGCGTTACTGTGTGGACAGTGAAGCCATTGATTGGATGATAAATGACCAACACGTGATTGATTTGGTAATAGGCTTGCAACAGATATATCACTTGACAATCATAAACCCGGCATGTATTCTTAAAGGGGCAGATCCTAGTTTCAGCCCGTCAATCTATCTATCTATCTGTCTTATATATATATATATATATATATATATATATATATATATATATATATATCTTATATCTATCTTGTGCATTTGACCATAACAAATGTTCATCTAGGCGACTAACCGCTGCCAATGTGATACTGTCTTCACGTCTCGATAAACGTAATGGCTTATTATCTTCCACACAAGCATGTCCCGTCCTAGACACACACCATTAGGTGATCGACGTCTTGGAATACCAAAACCAATTCTGTTTACATTGAAGGAGGTAGATATATATACTTCTACTGTAGTAGAGTGCTCGCCTGTAGTGTGATTTTCGATCACCCTCAGTGGGTACTTACATATAAGTGATTCCCCCGTCCCAACCAGTTCCCCACCATTTGTATACTAAAGGCTGTGTTTGTTTTGTTTCTTTTGTTTAACGACACCACTAGAACACATTGACTAATTAATCATTGGCTATTGGATGTCAAACATTTGGTAATTCTGACTCGGAGTCATCAGAGGAACCCCGCTACAATTTCCCTAATGCAGAAAGGGATCTTTTATATGCACTTTCCCACAGACAGGACAGCACATACCACGGCCCTTGTCCAGTTGTGGTGCACTGGTCGAACGAGTACCATTTAAGAGATTTGATGCGAGTTTTTATTAGCAACCAACATGTTTTTTCTGAAAATCGCAGGTCCAGTTTTGGGAGTACCTTGTACTGGTTTCAGCCTCTTGTGTGTATTGCATAATAACCGGGCCCAGATTCTCAGATGTTTTTACTCCGTAAATATTTGAGTGCACCTCGAACATTCTTCTTTGGTTCAGTAGAATAGTCTAAATGCTAATATAGATTGGATGTGGCGCGTGCGTGCGGTCGGCTAAAAAGTATATTAGTTTCAATGAGAGCGTCTAGACCGAATGCGTGCGTGTTTCAAAACGCATGCGTCCAGCCGTAATGAAATAATCGTATATGGTGTATATGCCCAAAACGCAGGCCGCAGACGCATCGATCAGATGCAACAGTCAGACCGCACGCACGCGCCGCTGTCAGTTTGTATGAGCCTTGAGTGATGGTAGCGATTTTGTTTTCCTCTCACTATCTACTTAAAGTGTTGCAATGACCATATGTTTCATCTCACTCTCTATATAATGTGTCACAATGACCAAATTAAACACCAAAAAGAACCTTAATTCAACATGTGCTGGAAGCGTCATTAAACTAAAATTCCCTATCCTTTTCTTTCGTTCTTGGGTCATCAGTCGCTGTTCTGCTCAAACTGCTGGTACTAATGATCGTAGAGCAAGTCGGTTAAGGAATCGATTGACGCACGACTGTAAATTAGAATAACAGCCCTGAACGCGCTAGTCAAATTTAAAACGAAAGCAATTTGTCCTCGGGACTTAAAAGATAGCAGCCTTTGCACCAGAGCATCGAAAGTCCCAATTTTGTCGATAAAGTTTATGATATCCATTCACAGTCATTGATTTTGTGATTTAAAAAAAAATAAGGCAGTAACTTATTTTAAACTTCCAGTGTTTGGACAGAGAGAGAAAGAATGAGAGATTGAAATTGGCAGAGAGAGAGAGAGAGAGAGAGAGAGAGAGAGAGAGAGAGAGAGAGAGAGAGAGAGAGAGAGAGAGAGAGAGAGAGAGAGAGAGAGAGAGGGAGAGATGGGGAAGAGAGAGGGAGGGGAGAGACAGACAGGAGAGAGATACAGAGAAAGGGAGACAGACAGACAGAGACACGCAGAGACAAAGAGAGACAGATAGGGAGACAGACAGACAGAGACATACATATACATATTTCGAGAGAGAGGGCGGTGGAGAGAGAGAGAGGGGGGGGGGAGAGACAGACAGAGAGAGATACAGAGAAAGGGAGACAGGCAGACAGACAGACAGAGACACACAGAGACAGAGACAGACAGACAGACAGTCAGACAGAGAGTGACATACATACACATATTCTAAGAGAGAGAGAGAAAGAGACAGAGAGAGAGACAGAGACAGAGAGACAGAGACAGAGAGACAGATAAAGAGAAAGGGAGGAGAGAGAGAGGGAAAGGGAGAGAGAGAGAGAGAGAGAGAGAGAGAGAGAGAGAGAGAGAGAGAGAGAGCGAGAGAGCACCTACCCCACCAGGGCCGTAGCTAGCGGGGAGGGGGTGGGGGGAGACGCAAAAACAAATACTGAAAAAAAAATTAGAAACTGAAAGAAAATTCTCTTCTTAACTGTTTAAGTAGTTTTAAACTATTAACTACTCAGTTGCCCCTCCCCCCGCACACACACACACAGAGAACAGAGAGAAAAATCCCAGCTACGGCCCTGGCAAATGTAAAGGTAATAACTTATTGCACCGAAACTGCATTACTTGCCTAATTAAGATTCAAGTGAGCGTAAACCGGACCGATGGCTTTTCGGCGTAATATACGTCTTTCGGGACGCATTGTGATGAAAATCACTTTATTATCCACAATCTATTTCTGGTTGGTTTCTTTGTTGGGCCACAACATAATTCGTGTGAATCTGACACAGAAAGAGAAACTGATGTGCAAGCTTCGCGTTCATGAAAGTTCGAATCGGGGCAATCATCGCTGAAACGGCCGCATAAAAGTCGATCGGGAGGTTGGGGAAATTGCGGATGGGGGGAGGGCCACCTGGATTCATCTTTTTTTTTCTTCTTTTTTTTTACTTTTTTTCTTTTTAGGTTTTCCGGAGTTAGTCTCCACAGCAGTATTATAAAAATAAATAGCTAAGAAACATCAAATAGAAAACTGAAAATTACACGGTAAATTAAACTACCTCGGAAAACTAAAAATACTGCGACAATTTCCACGGCATTGCCAGTTGTCGGTTTTAATTACCTGCAGAGGCGGATCTAGGGGGCCAGGGGATGGTGGTTCTGATGATGATGCGTGTGATGGTAGTGGTATAGTGAATGGTGGTTTGATGAGGGTATGTAGAGATGGTGGATCTGATGATGATGCGTGTGATGGTAGTGGTATAGTGAATGGTGGTTTCGTAAGGGTCTGTAGAGATGGTGGTTCTGATGATGATGGGTGTGATGGTAGTGGTATAGTGAATGGTGGTTTGATGAGGGTCTGTAGAGATGGTGGTTCTGATGATGATGCGTGTGGCGATAGTGGTATAGTGAATGGTAGTTTGATGAGGGTATGTAGAGACGGTGGTTCTGATGATGATGCGTGTGGTGGTAGTGGTATAGTGAATGGTGGTTTGGTGAGGGTATGTAGAGACGGTGCTTCTGATGATGCGTGTGGTGGTAGTGGTATAGTGAATGGTGGTTTGATGAGAGTCTGTAGAGATGGTGGTTCTGATGATGATGCGTGTGGTGGTAGTGGTATAGTGAATGGTGGTTTGATGAGGGTCTGTAGAGATGGTGGTTCTGATGATGATGCGTGTGATGGTAGTGGTATAGTGAATGGTGGTTTGATGAGAGTCTGTGGAGATGGTGGTTCTGATGATGATGCGTGTGGTGGTAGTGGTATAGTGAATGGTGGTTTGATGAGGGTCTGTAGAGATGGTGGTTCTGATGATGATGCGTGTGATGGTAGTGGTATAGTGAATGGTGGTTTGATGAGGGTCTGTAGAGATGGTGGTTCTGATGATGATGCGTGTGGTGGTAGTGGTATAGTGAATGGTGGTTTGATGAGGGTCTGTAGAGATGGTGGTTCTGATGATGATGCGTGTGGTGGTAGTGGTATAGTGAATGGTGGTTTGATGAGGGTCTGTAGAGATGGTGGTTCTGATGATGATGCGTGTGATGGTAGTGGTATAGTGAATGGTATAGGTTTGATGAGGGTCTGTAGAGATGGTGGTTCTGATGATGATGCGTGTGGTGGTAGTGGTATAGTGAATGGTGGTTTGATGAGGGTCTGTAGAGATGGTGGTTCTGATGATGATGCGTGTGGTGGTAGTGGTATAGTGAATGGTGGTTTGATGAGGGTCTGTAGAGATGGTGGTTCTGATGATGATGCGTGTGGTGGTAGTGGTATAGTGAATGGTGGTTTGATGAGGGTCTGTAGAGATGGTGGTTCTGATGATGCGTGTGATGGTAGTGGTATAGTGAATGGTGGTTTGATGAGCGTCTGTAGAGATGGTGGTTCTGATGATGCGTGTGATGGTAGTGGTATAGTGAATGGTGGTTTGATGAGGGTCTGTAGAGATGGTGGTTCTGATGATGCGTGTGATGGTAGTGGTATAGTGAATGGTGGTTTGATGAGGGTCTGTAGAGATGGTGGTTCTGATGATGATGATGAGTGGTATAGTGAATGGTGGTTTGATGAGGGTCTGTAGAGATGGTGGTTCTGATGATGATGGTGGGTAGTGGTGTGAATGGTGGTTTGATGAGGGTCTGTAGAGATGGTGGTTCTGATGATGATGCGTGTGGTGGTAGTGGTATAGTGAATGGTGGTTTGATGTGAATGGTGGTTTGATGAGGGTCTGTAGAGATGGTGGTTCTGATGATGATGCGTGTGATGGTAGTGGTATAGTGAATGGTGGTTTGATGAGGGTCTGTAGAGATGGTGGTTCTGATGATGATGCGTGTGATGGTAGTGGTATAGTGAATGGTGGTTTGATGAGGGTCTGTAGAGATGGTGGTTCTGATGATGATGCGTGTGGTGGTAGTGGTATAGTGAATGGTGGTTTGATGAGGGTCTGTAGAGATGGTGGTTCTGATGATGATGCGTGTGATGGTAGTGGTATAGTGAATGGTGGTTTGATGAGGGTCTGTAGAGATGGTGGTTCTGATGATGATGCGTGTGGTGGTAGTGGTATAGTGAATGGTGGTTTGATGAGGGTCTGTAGAGATGGTGGTTCTGATGATGATGCGTGTGGGTAGGTAGTGGTATAGTGAATGGTGGTTTGATGAGGGTCTGTAGAGATGGTGGTTCTGATGATGATGCGTGTGATGGTAGTGGTATAGTGAATGGTGGTTTGATGAGGGTCTGTAGAGATGGTGGTTCTGATGATGATGCGTGTGATGGTAGTGGTATAGTGAATGGTGGTTTGATGAGGGTCTGTAGAGATGGTGGTTCTGATGATGATGCGTGTGGTGGTAGTGGTATAGTGAATGGTGGTTTGATGAGGGTCTGTAGAGATGGTGGTTCTGATGATGATGCGTGTGGTGGTAGTGGTATAGTGAATGGTGGTTTGATGAGGGTCTGTAGAGATGGTGGTTCTGATGATGATGCGTGTGATGGTAGTGGTATAGTGAATGGTGGTTTGATGAGGGTCTGTAGAGATGGTGGTTCTGATGATGATGCGTGTGATGGTAGTGGTATAGTGAATGGTGGTTTGATGAGGGTCTGTAGAGATGGTGGTTCTGATGATGATGCGTGTGAGGTAGTGGTATAGTGAATGGTGGTTTGATGAGGGTCTGTAGAGATGGTGGTTCTGATGATGATGCGTGTGGTGGTAGTGGTATAGTGAATGGTGGTTTGATGAGGGTCTGTAGAGATGGTGGTTCTGATGATGATGCGTGTGGTGGTAGTGGTATAGTGAATGGTGGTTTGATGAGGGTCTGTAGAGATGGTGGTTCTGATGATGATGCGTGTGATGGTGTGGTATAGTGAATGGTAGTGGTATAGTGAATGGTGGTTTGATGAGGGTCTGTAGAGATGGTGGTTCTGATGATGATGCGTGTGGTGGTAGTGGTATAGTGAATGGTGGTTTGATGAGGGTCTGTAGAGATGGTGGTTCTGATGATGATGCGTGTGATGGTAGTGGTATAGTGAATGGTGGTTTGATGAGGGTCTGTAGAGATGGTGGTTCTGATGATGATGCGTGTGATGGTAGTGGTATAGTGAATGGTGGTTTGATGAGGGTCTGTAGAGATGGTGGTTCTGATGATGATGCGTGTGGTGGTAGTGGTATAGTGAATGGTGGTTTGATGAGGGTCTGTAGAGATGGTGGTTCTGATGATGATGCGTGTGATGGTAGTGGTATAGTGAATGGTGGTTTGATGAGGGTCTGTAGAGATGGTGGTTCTGATGATGATGCGTGTGATGGTAGTGGTATAGTGAATGGTGGTTTGATGAGGGTCTGTAGAGATGGTGGTTCTGATGATGATGCGTGTGATGGTAGTGGTATAGTGAATGGTGGTTTGATGAGGGTCTGTAGAGATGGTGGTTCTGATGATGATGCGTGTGATGGTAGTGGTATAGTGAATGGTGGTTTGATGAGGGTCTGTAGAGATGGTGGTTCTGATGATGATGCGTGTGATGGTAGTGGTATAGTGAATGGTGGTTTGATGAGGGTCTGTAGAGATGGTGGTTCTGATGATGATGCGTGTGATGGTAGTGGTATAGTGAATGGTGGTTTGATGAGGGTCTGTAGAGATGGTGGTTCTGATGATGATGCGTGTGATGGTAGTGGTATAGTGAATGGTGGTTTGATGAGGGTCTGTAGAGATGGTGGTTCTGATGATGATGCGTGTGGTGGTAGTGGTATAGTGAATGGTGGTTTGATGAGGGTCTGTAGAGATGGTGGTTCTGATGATGATGCGTGTGATGGTAGTGGTATAGTGAATGGTGGTTTGATGAGGGTCTGTAGAGATGGTGGTTCTGATGATGATGCGTGTGATGGTAGTGGTATAGTGAATGGTGGTTTGATGAGGGTCTGTAGAGATGGTGGTTCTGATGATGATGCGTGTGATGGTAGTGGTATAGTGAATGGTGGTTTGATGAGGGTCTGTAGAGATGGTGGTTCTGATGATGATGCGTGTGTGGTGGTAGTGGTATAGTGAATGGTGGTTTGATGAGGGTCTGTAGAGATGGTGGTTCTGATGATGATGCGTGTGATGGTAGTGGTATAGTGAATGGTGGTTTGATGAGGGTCTGTAGAGATGGTGGTTCTGATGATGATGCGTGTGATGGTAGTGGTATAGTGAATGGTGGTTTGATGAGGGTCTGTAGAGATGGTGGTTCTGATGATGATGCGTGTGATGGTAGTGGTATAGTGAATGGTGGTTTGATGAGGGTCTGTAGAGATGGTGGTTCTGATGATGATGATGATGCGTGTGATGGTAGTGGTATAGTGAATGGTGGTTTGATGAGGGTCTGTAGAGATGGTGGTTCTGATGATGATGCGTGTGATGGTAGTGGTATAGTGAATGGTGGTTTGATGAGGGTCTGTAGAGATGGTGGTTCTGATGATGATGCGTGTGATGGTAGTGGTATAGTGAATGGTGGTTTGATGAGGGTCTGTAGAGATGGTGGTTCTGATGATGATGCGTGTGATGGTAGTGGTATAGTGAATGGTGGTTTGATGAGGGTCTGTAGAGATGGTGGTTCTGATGATGATGCGTGTGATGGTAGTGGTATAGTGAATGGTGGTTTGATGAGGGTCTGTAGAGATGGTGGTTCTGATGATGATGCGTGTGATGGTAGTGGTATAGTGAATGGTGGTTTGATGAGGGTCTGTAGAGATGGTGGTTCTGATGATGATGCGTGTGGTGGTAGTGGTATAGTGAATGGTGGTTTGATGAGGGTCTGTAGAGATGGTGGTTCTGATGATGATGCGTGTGATGGTAGTGGTATAGTGAATGGTGGTTTGATGAGGGTCTGTAGAGATGGTGGTTCTGATGATGATGCGTGTGATGGTAGTGGTATAGTGAATGGTGGTTTGATGAGGGTCTGTAGAGATGGTGGTTCTGATGATGATGCGTGTGATGGTAGTGGTATAGTGAATGGTGGTTTGATGAGGGTCTGTAGAGATGGTGGTTCTGATGATGATGCGTGTGATGGTAGTGGTATAGTGAATGGTGGTTTGATGAGGGTCTGTAGAGATGGTGGTTCTGATGATGATGCGTGTGATGGTAGTGGTATAGTGAATGGTGGTTTGATGAGGGTCTGTAGAGATGGTGGTTCTGATGATGCGTGTGGCGGTAGTGGTATAGTGAATGGTGGTTTGATGAGCGTCTGTAGAGATGGTGGTTCTGATGATGATGCGTGATGGTAGTGATGGTAGTGGTATAGTGAATGGTGGTTTGATGAGGGTCTGTAGAGATGGTGGTTCTGATGATGATGATGATGATGCGTGTGATGGTAGTGGTATAGTGAATGGTGGTTTGATGAGGGTCTGTAGAGATGGTGGTTCTGATGATGATGCGTGTGGTGGTAGTGGTATAGTGAATGGTGGTTTGATGAGGGTCTGTAGAGATGGTGGTTCTGATGATGATGCGTGTGATGGTAGTGGTATAGTGAATGGTGGTTTGATGAGGGTCTGTAGAGATGGTGGTTCTGATGATGATGCGTGTGATGGTAGTGGTATAGTGAATGGTGGTTCTGATGAGGCGTGTCTGTAGAGATGGTGGTTCTGTAGATGGTGGTTCTGATGATGATGCGTGTGATGGTAGTGGTATAGTGAATGGTGGTTTGATGAGGGTCTGTAGAGATGGTGGTTAGTGATGATGATGCGTGTGATGGTAGTGGTATAGTGAATGGTGGTTTAGTGATGAGGGTTTGATGTCTGTAGAGATGGTGGTTCTGATGATGATGCGTGTGATGGTAGTGGTATAGTGAATGGTGGTTTGATGAGGGTCTGTAGAGATGGTGGTTCTGATGATGATGCGTGTGTATGGTAGTGGTATAGTGAATGGTGGTTTGATGAGGGTCTGTAGAGATGGTGGTTCTGATGATGATGCGTGTGATGGTAGTGGTATAGTGAATGGTGGTTTGATGAGGGTCTGTAGAGATGGTGGTTCTGATGATGATGATACTACATGGGTGGTTCGGAAGTGTTGGTAGTGGTATAGTGAATGGTGGTTTGATGAGGGTCGTGTGGTGGTAGTGGTATAGTGAATGGTGGTTTGATGAGGGTCTGTAGAGATGGTGGTTCTGATGATGATGCGTGTGATGGTAGTGGTATAGTGAATGGTGGTTTGATGAGGGTCTGTAGAGATGGTGGTTCTGATGATGATGCGTGTGATGGTAGTGGTATAGTGAATGGTGGTTTGATGAGGGTCTCCCGATTTCCAGTTATACGTCTTTAATGCCATGCCAGCAACACATCTATAGTCCGTCCCACAGAGAACGCCTTTTTCATACTATGGAATTTACTACAAGTTATTTATTTCTAAGCCGATTTATTTGTAACTTGCACACATAAATAGTATGTTTGTGTTATTTCCAAAACACGTTTACTTTTTTTTTCTTTCGTTAAACCAAACTGAAAACCTTTACAAAAACAAAACATAGAATAGAATGACAGGATGGGCTATAGATCTGTATATACGAAGTACAGTGTGACAAACTAATTTCGCAATGCTCTAACAGACTTACTGACGCACTCACGCGGGCAAACATAAACAAATAAATATATGATGGCGATGGTTGAACCACTATCACACCAAGGCAAGATCCAAAAAAAGAAAAAAGAATGCCATTAAGAGACCAATAAAGCTGATTGGTAGACCGGTATCGGTGATGTGGTTAAGCCGTTTGACTTGAGGGATCACACCATTATTACAGCCAATCAGCGAAGTTAGTTCCATTGAAAATGATGCCGCTTTTCTCTATTTTATTTTGTGAAATATCAGAACTGATCTGACTGTTAGGTTAGACAGTGCTAAAGGGTGGAGTTAGGTGGGGTGGTAGCTCCCATAATGACGCCGCATTTCTCTATTTTATTTTGTGAAATATCAGAACTGATCTGACTGTTAGGTTAGACAGTGCTAAAGGGTGGAGTTAGGTGGGGTGGTAGCTCCCATAATGACGCCGCATTTCTCTATTTTATTTTGTGAAATATCAGAACTGATCTGACTGTTAGGGTTAGATAGTGATAAAGGGTGAAGAGGGGTGGGTTCGTAGAAACAGATTTGATTACTGAATCTAGAATTGAATGTCATATCATTTAGTAGTATGTAGTATATTAAGTTTAATGAGAGTAGCTTCCCTTTTTGGACTTCTCGAAGTAAAGAGTGGTAAGATTTTAAACTTTGCGTTACGAACTTGTGATTTCTTTTTAGTAGAATGATGTGATTGGTGCAATTCTCTTATTCTAAGGTAGAAAGTTAATCACTCGGTTTTTCTCCCCGCTCTAATTGTTACTTAGGCTAACCACCACTAGAGCACATTGATTTATTAATCATCGGCTATTGGTAATTCTAACATATAGTATTAGAGAGGAAACCCGCTACATTGTTTTTCATTAGTAGCAAGGGATCTTTTATATGCACCATCCCACATATATGATAAAACATACCACGGCATTTAATATACCACTCATGGTACACTGCCTGGAACGAAAAATAGCCCATTGGTCCCACCGACAGGGATCGAGCCTATACCGAGCGCACATCAAGCGAGCGCTTTATTACTGGGCTATATCCCGCCCCCTTAACTGGATATTAACTCAACAAAATCAAGTTAAAACATAAAGATAATAAAATGACAAATATTGGTTCATAGGATCAGTCTATCCAGAGGGTGTTCTATCTTAAAGGCTGTTTTCTAACTGGGCCATTTTAGAAGTTTCGGGTCCGCACCCGCACGAAAACCTAACACTTAATTACCCCATTGACGATGGCGACTATTTGGAAACTTTGAAACTTTATTGCTGTACACTCAGGCCGTCAAACGACAGCATATGAGTAGTTATTGTACAGTGGTTATTTTCAGTGACAAGATGACAACAGGAGTTCTTCGTGAAATATGTACTAACATAATTCAAAATAGCTATATACACATTTTAAAAATAAAGACACATGGTGACAAGACATTCAAATAAAGCAGAGATATTTTTTATAAGTCAGTACTTTTAAAAGTGTCAAATGATATTGAAGATGTTTATCTATGGTTTACTGAATTTACCTGTAATTTCAGAAATGAATTTTGACATTTTACGGAGGATGCTTATGCTGTTACAGTTAAACAGTTCTTTGAATTTAAGTGTTCTAGGTTTCTTATAATAATATGGCTTTGTAAGAAGAACCGTTTAATTGCACATAGCCAAGTTCTGTCCAGAACAGCGCGCTTTTAGCGTCATGGCAAATAACAGATTTAATTCATGTTTTGACTACATAGAATTTAATAAAAAGCTCTTGACAACATTCACTTAATGTTTACATGACTTACGTGCTACACGATTTCATTTAAATTGCATAATATAAATATTCATGGACTTCAGTTTCAAAGTTCGAGACGCACCGTTAAATATATACGGAGTAAAAGCAGTTGCAAGCATGATTGGTAGTAATATGCGATATTATTTACTTGGGGCAAGAATTATTATTTATTCTCAGTACATTAACCTACTTTTATTTAAGTAAAGTTGTTAAGTACACTAGATGACAATGCATGTATTCAGGGGGAAAAACATAATAAAAAATAATTGTATATAGTTTCGCACCTAATGATAAGCGCAGGTAGTACCATATTATCATCAAAAGCCAATTTCTTTGCTTTCTAGTTTTATGTCCGTACAACTACTTTTCGTTTCGCTTAATGTCAACAGTCTTCTGGGAACAGTTTTTATTTGATTTATTATTCTGTCGTCTCCTGGCCCATGTTTATTTACTGTTCACGATTTGTCTGTTTGTTGATCTCCACAGTTTTCAGTAATTATTCCTGGTAATGCTTTGTTTATCGATGTGTATTGCCTGACTTTTTTCCCCATTATGACGGTTAACACAAACACACAGATCAGAAGTGCCGCGTGATAGTTTCTCGTGTTTATTTGAACTAGAAGTTTTATCTTTTCCCCATCCACTGGGGCGTGTCGTAAATCGCTGCATTATTCCCTTGAACGTTCTCTGTGGCTGTATAATGGTGATAATATACTAGTAACCTAGTTTATGTTCTCAGACACAGTGTAGTCACTGGCGATTGTTGGTCAGGGAAGGGCTACATGTATGGCTTTAACGACACCTCGGTACAATATCGCTATCTATGGTGTAGTGGTTAAGCCATTGGTCTTGAGGCTGATACGTACCGAGTTCGCAGCTCTGTACCGGCTGCTACTCAGGGCGAGGTTTAACGGCTCATTGGGTAGGTGTAATGCCACTACACTAATTCCCCCCCCCAACTATTGGACTTGAGGCTTGAGGTACCGGGTTTGCAGCTCTGTACCGGCACCAACACTGAACGAGGTTTGTTACAAAAAAAATTAACAATTAACTATTTGTCTTGAGGCTGATAGGTACCGTGTTCGCACCCTAGTACCAGCTCCAACACAGAGCGAATTTCCAACGCACATTGGGTAGGTGTAATGTCACAACAACCGGTTTCTTTCTAACTAATAAATAATAATTAACGATTTGACTTGAGTTTGCTAGGTACCGTGTTCGCACCCTAGTACCAGCTCCTACACAGAGTGAGTTTTCAAGGCTCGTTGGGTAAGGTCACAAAAACCGGTTTCTTTCTAATTAACAAAAGAAAGAAAAAGAAAGAAATGTTTTATTTAACGACGCACTCAACACATTTTATTTACGGTTATATGGCGTCAGACATATGGTTAAGGACCACACACATTTTGAGAGGAAACCCGTTGTCGCTACTACATGGGCTACTCTTTCCGATTAGCAGCAAGGGATCTTTTATTTGCGCTTCCCACAGGCAGGATAGCACAAACCATGGCCTTTGTTGAACCAGTTATGGATCACTGGTCGGTGCAAGTGGTTTACACCTACCCATTGAGCCTTGCGGAGCACTCACTCGGGGTTTGGAGTCGGTATCTGGATTAAAAATCCCATGCCTCGACTGGGATCCGAACCCAGTACCTACCAGCCTGTAGACCAATGGCCTAACCACGACGCCACCAAGGCCGGTTTCTAATTAACAATTAACTATTTGACATGAGGCTTATAAGTACCGTGTTCGCACCCTAGTACCGGCTCCCATCCAGATCGAGTTTTCACGGCTTAGTGGGTAGATGTAAGGCCACTACATTGGTTTCTTTCTAACTATACTGAACAAAATAAGAAACTTCCGCTAACTTTGCTTGACCATAACTTGATGAAAACAAACCGGGGGAATAATTGTTATATATGCGTTTAAAGAGTGTTCCATGGTGCATCGTTTGGTGCAAAAATCATGGCCATAGGTTAACAGAAACTGGGAGAAATTTTGACCAAGTGTGGTAGGGGTTAAAACAAAAAATACCCACTTAATAACGGGTATGACCACCTCTTGAATTGAACACTGCAGTGCATCGCAGGCGCATAGAATTGACTAAAGTGTTGATTTCTGCCTGTGGAATATTGTTCCATTCCTGAATGAGCGCTTGACGAAGTTCGTTGACGTTAGCGGGTGGGTTGGGATGACGCCTCAATCGTCTGTCCAGACTATCCCAGACATGCTCGGTGGGGTTGAGATCAGGACTTTTAGCGGGCCAGTCATCAATAAAATCAATGTTATTTGTCCTAAGAAAATTTACAGTGTCTCTAGTATGAGAGGTGGCATTATCATGCTGGAAAAATCGAGATGCTGGCGTTATTATGGAACAGAGGAATGGCGTGATCAGCGAGAATGTCATCGCGGTAACGTTGAGCTTTTAAATTGCCATCAATGACGACTAGTGGTGAACGATAACCATGGGCAATGGCTGCTCAGGCCATGACAGAATCCCCACCCCCGAAACGATCTCGTTCAAGAACACAACAGTCAGCATAGCGTTCATTTCTCCTACGGTAGACGCGCACCCTGCCATCACCACGTTGTAAAGAAAATCTGGATTCATCCGAAAAAAGAACGGTATTCCAGCGTCGCCTTATCCAACGAGTGTGTACACGTGCCCAATTAAGACGATTTAGACGATGACGTTGCGTTAAAACGCATCCGACGTAAGGACGTCGTGCATGTAAACCGTTCTCCCGCAGACGATTACGAACAGTTTCCCCACTGATTCGGTTATTATGAAGCCCAGGTGTGTTAGCAGCAGTAGCAGTGGCAGTTTGGAATCGATTGCGCAAATGCGTGTTCATGATATAGCGGTCTTGACCATGCGTTGTAACACGTGGACGTCCACGACGTGGCAAGTCGTTGGTGCTTCCTGTCGTTCGAAATCTTACGCGAAGATCGCGAAGATTTCGTATCGCTTGACTAGAACTCCTAACATGCCTTGCAACGTCTTCTGTCGACATGCCAGCATCAAGCATGCCAATCGCCCGTTCGCGTAAATTATTGGGTATTCTTGGCATACTAAAAATGCTACAATGTAAAAAACGTTAATTTTTTTACAAATTTTGAAGCGTTTTCGTTCACTTGACAACAATGTCAGTAAGACAAGTAAAACAAATTGACCAATACTTCACGGGATATGTCGAACCATGCATGCACGTGCAAATTGAATTTCACGTTGTCGACGATTAACAGTGCAAAAACAATCGATAAAATTCGTGAATCCTGATAATACAGCTCAAGGCTAATACTACCTATATAATTTCATTACACAATGAATTCTTTAACACAACAAATACTATAATTATGTACAAATCGGTAGTTTCTTTTTTTGTTCAGTATACTAACAATTAACGATTATACTTGAGGCTGATAGGTACCGGGTTCGCAGCTCTGTACCGGCTCCAGCTGGTAGGTACTGGATTCCCGCCCATGCACTGGCTCCCACACAGGGTAGACGTATAGACACTTCACCGGTTTATTGCTCACTAACCACTGACAATTAATGATTATCCCACTGTCCACGACATATAGTACAGATAGCTATGGTGTTTGCCCAGCACAAAACCATACAGGGCCAAACTTATGAAGATTTCCCCCCTTACATGCGTGTAATTACATATGATGATGATGATGATGATGATGATGATGATGATGATGATAAACTAGTTTAACTTGCCCATATAATACTAGGGTTTTGAACACGCCCATCTCGAGTCCGACCTCGATAAGATCGGTAGCCTGACTTGGGATGGGGAGGGGGGAGGGGGGAGTAGAGTTGAAAATGGGCAGAATTTTTAAAATAGCAATTAGTAAAAAAGCCAAAAATAAAAAGAATTGACTTCTCGGCCGAATATTTATATAATTTGGAAGACAGTCCAAAAATAAATAAGAGAAAGAAGAGAGGATCGGAATATTTAATAATATTGAAAAAAAGAAGTAATATCGACATAAAATTTTGAACGAAGGTCATAATTACATAATTACATAATATAATTTATAATGCTTAAACTCGTGCGTTTAAGGAAAAAAAACAGGTTTCGTAAATTTGGCTGATACAGTTTGGTATTTATAGGATATTAAACGAGCTTCCATTTTGTATCGTGTTTATGTCCCAAGTGAAATAATTTTCAATTTTCACGATCTTTAGCGAGTGACAATGAAACTTATTTCACGAGGGACATAAACATGATAAGAAACGGTAGCGAGTTTAATATCCTATTTATTACCCATAATCGATCGTAATTTATATCACTCATCTCCTTTGGTTGACGTTCCGCCAAGTGGGACGTATCACTTTCATATGTACCAAGATATTTTTATGGGCAATAAATATGATATATAGCACCTTGTTAGTTAGCTTGGTCACGAATAACTGAAATAAACTCTGGTCGTGTCTGCTTACTTAAACACTTAAACACTACACACGGAAAAAACTCTCTTTTTTTCACTCCTGAGCAGGAACTTGGAGTGAGTAAGACAATTCTGAAACGTTGCCGGAAATGCTACAATAACTACACCTCATTCATCGAGAAGTACCTCGCTTGATGCGCGGTCGGTTTGGGATCCATTCCCGTCGGTGGGCCCATTGGGCTATTTCTCATTCCAACCATTGTACCACGACTGGTATAACATACCATGTGGTATGTGTTATCCTGTATGTGGGATGGTGATGATGATGATAACAAGTTTAACATGCCCATATACCACTAGGGTTTCGAACACGCCCATCCCGAGTCCGACCTCCGATAAGATCCGTGGCCTAACTCGGGATGGAGAGGGGGGGGGGGGGGGGTTGAAAATGGGCAGAATTTTGAAAATAGCAATTAGTAAAAAAGTTAATAGAATAAATAAAAAAATTAATAAGGTTACAAGCCAAAAATAAAAAAGAATTGACTGCTCGGTCGAATATTTATATAATTTGGAGCATTTTAGAAGGACAGTCCAAAATTAAATAAGAGAAAGAAGAGAGGATCGGACTATTTAATAATATTTGTAAAAAAGTAATTTCGACATAAAATTTTGAACGTAGATCTAAAAGTTTAAAGTCCGATCCATATGTCCACGCGTGTGGCCTCGTTAAGGCCGTTTGGGTGCACAGCTTAAAGGGAGGAGATGGGTTGCATCCCGTCAAGAAAACCCCTAGATTGACAGTCGATAGACGTTGAAGGTGTAGTGCTGTGCTGAAATACAGATCTTGAGAAGCCGGATCCGTATGAACGAGAGAGAGTATCAGACTAGGGTATAGTCCAGTCGTCATGGGTTGGTATAGTGGTGCGGACGGTGGTGCGGACGGGCCCGACTCCGGAGGATACGAGATGGTATCACTATAAGGCAAGGTAAAGTCTAGAAAAAGAGTAGTAGGGGCCGACCCCGCTTCCTATTTCTTCTTAGAGTGGGGCGGTCAATCTTCCAGTGCTGCTAGGACAGGCTCGGACATGTAGAGACTAAACGCGAACAACCGTGGCGTTCTGCAGAATGGCCGTCATACGAGTCACGAAAAAAACAAGTCGACAGTCAGACGGAGAAATGACGTGGAGGCAAGGAATCTCTCTAAAAAAGAATCCAAACTTGTGCAGGCTGTCGAAACGAGAAGCGTTCCAGCGTTCAATCAGTTCCAATGGCCGCATACATCCCAGTAGAAAACATTTCGCTGACCAAAAACAACGAAATGAAGGACCCCCAAGTCGAGCACACGAAAGCACGTGCAGTGTGCACAAGCGAAACAAACACGTCTTACTGCGTGGAGCTCCGGACTGGGAATGTGTGGGATGGTGCATATAAAAGATCAATTACTACTTATGGAAAAATGTAACGGGTTTCCTCTCTAAGACTATAAGTCAAATTACCAAATGTTTGAAATCCAATAGCCGACGATTAATGAATCAATGTGCTCTAGTGATGTCATTAAACAAAACAAAATTTTAATGTTTAAACTTTTTTAGTTAGCTTGGCTATGAGTGGTTGAACAAATAAAAGACTTGTCTTTTCTGACTACTTAAACATAACACCAAGAAAACCATTATGTTCTATCCTGAATAAAGGGAGGTGGAACTTGTAGTGGATAAGACAAATTTGAAGCGTTGTCAGACAGTTAAAGTTTGTTTTGTTTAACGACACCACTAGAACACATTGATTAATTAATCATAGGCTATTGGATGTCAATTATTTGATCATTCTGACTCGTAGACATCAGAAGAAACCCGCTACATTTTTTTCCGTTAGCATCAAGGCATGTTTTATATGCACTTTCCCACAAACAGGAAAGCACATAGCACGACCTTTGTCCAGTTATGGTGCACTGGTTGTAACGAGAAAAAAATCCTAATCAATTGAATGGATTCACCGAGGTGGTTCGATCCAGCGACGCAAGCACCTCGGGCTAGGGCTCAACTGAATGAACTAAATCCGTTGTCAGGTATGCTGACGAAACAGAATCAACATCCCGTCTTCGGAAAACAAAAGACTTCGATTTTGGCGTTGCAATCCTTCTGCTCTTGCCGCAAAGGCTGTCGTCTGCGAAAAATTACTGGAGTCTGCAACCAGGAGTGTTAGAAAGAAAGAAAGAAATGTTTTATTTAATGACGCACTCAACACATTTTATTTACGGTTATATGGTGTCAGACAGTACCTACCAGCCTGTTGACCGATGGCCTAACCACGACGCCACCGAGGCCGGTCCAGGACCCGGTGTAAACGGAATGCAAGTCCGTAGGAATAGTTGTCTGGCCGGACTTACTCTCCTAGGAATGCAGGACCTAGGTCTAATATACCTAGGAATGCAAGTCCTAGGACTTATGTTCCTTAGGAATACTGGTCTGATTGCCAGGATATTAAGTCCGGGTCGGACTTGCATTCCTGGACAATCACAATTTAAGTCCGGTGGTACATAAAAAATCAATTATAAATGTAAACAAAATGAAAAGCAGTTTCCTTTCTGGTTTATTTAATAAACTTGGGATACAGGCGCCTCTCCTTATTTAAATATTTTCTATTTATTCCAATATTTTCCATTTATATCATTTGCAAGAGTATGTACACATTTTGTTGACCTTATTACATGAGCAAAACCAAGGTCTTTATTCGTTGCCCATTGTTTAAACATTTAAAAGTAACTCGAAAAGATTTTCTATAATTCGAAGCATGTATTAGTACTCGCAGATAAGTATAGCTTGCCCATCTGATATACCAACACAATTATCTGTTAGACATTATATACTGGTATTTGATAATAATAATAATAATAATAATAATAATAATAATAACTCAACTATAAAAATGTGATATTTGTGTTATATAAATTATCTTATATAATTTTTAAGTTTGTGCCTTTTTGTCAATAATGTTGCAGGCGCGTGTACGTAGGGTGTGGGGTGTGGTGGCGTGGTCTAAAGACCCCTCTTCAAAACAAATTTCTACCTGCCACAGTCTAGTCCTCCCCCCTGCATAATTTACTGAACATGTGCCTGCTTTGTCAATTTTGCTCATTTTCAAAAATTAATTTGGTCTAACATATGACATCGATAACAAATTATGTTAAATGGTTATCATTAAGGTTTATCAATTAATAGAAATAGTGGATTTTAGCAGCTCAATGGGCCACTACACCGACTAAGACAAAACAGTAACCCCTGAACAATTATCATACTGTCAATAATATGCACACACAATTTACAAAGATATTTTTAAACAGACTAACTATTCATGACACTTTTACACCTGACAGTTTTGGTCACAAAAGGCATTCAGGCTCCCTTTTGGGGAGTAGGGGTGGGGTGGGGTGGGGTGAGGCTGATTTTTATTTCCCGAGTGAAACGAAAATGTCCGAATCTGGAAGACAACGTATATATATTTATATTCGCATTACTACCAAGACGCTATATAGGATTCCAAACAAATCAGTCTGCATTTTTACATGGATTACAACTAATATTGTGAGTAGAATGATGGAAATACATGGTGAAGATTACAGGCCAGCTCATTTTGCCCGAAAGTGTCCATTGACACACACACACACACACCCCCCCCCCCCCCCCCCCCCCCACCTCCACCCAGTTTCAAACGCTTATGATGTTCCTAATGGCCAGGTATAACAATGCAGAGATCCTTTCCCCAACTCGTCTCTTATGCTTATGATGGTCAAAACTGCCATAAGACAGTCAGTGATAATTAATTTTATGTGTTTTGATGCTATTTTTAATTATTCATCAGTAAAAGGTAATTTTTCATGCTTATTATTCCTGTTATTTTTTATTGTAGTAGGGCCTAACTGGTTATTATAGTACTAGTTATTAGTACTAACTACTAGAACTAAGTACAGTTTTCAAAGTTTTATTTCAGGGATTTTCAGGAATCATATATATATATATATATATATATATATATATATATATGTGTGTGTGTGTGTGTGTGTGTGTGTGTGTAATAAGCAAAATATCGGAAATAAATTCCAGAGGACCAGGAATAAAAGTCCCACGGACTTACATCCCTCGGAATCCACGTCCCACAGACTTATATTCCTAGGATTACAAGTCCCTCAGACTAGGATTCCGAGGAATGGAAGTCCGATCGGACAAAGATTAAGAAAATCACAAATAAACAGATTGTGATTTACCGTCAAAATATAAACTTATAAAACATATTATTAAAAATTATGTTGGTATATACAGAAATTGTCTTTTGCTGTTCGCCAAATGTTAAGTTTTTGGAGTTACCAGTTTTCATTCATATATATATAATTATTTATATATATATAAAACAATTTTGGGCTAAACATTGGGTTTTTAGATATGTATTTCTACGTGTTGAACACATGAACACATAACCTACTTTATATCTGTAATTGCATTATATACTTTTGAAAAAAGCTACATATTCGTCCTACTTCAATATGCTGACAAAAATGTAAGACGATTACAAAAATTCACTCACGTATCTGATCCACAAGTCTATGACGTAAAAAAAAAAAATAAGTTGATACTCAAAGTTAAAAATAATATTTTGACATAGAGATTTGAACCCACAATATACTTAAGATACTCGTATATTTATCCATCACACTACAAGGGAAGGCTGCCAAAATCTCACTTTTTTTCTCGTGTCTTTCTGGCAGCTCGTGCAAATTGCAGAGTATAATACACGGACATATAATTTGCCGGACTAGTATTTCTGTCACTGCTGTAGAAGGAATTTAAGTCCGGTAGGAATACAAGTCTTAGGATAAAAACAACTTAAAAATAAATCAGGTATGAAAGTCCGGGTAGGACTATGGTTCCTAAGCTATGGAGGTCCGATAGGACTACTGTTCCTACGGACCTGCGTTCCTTTTACACCGGTAACAGAAAGCCCTCGTAAAACTTACGTCAGACGTACACCATACATAATGTGTGGTGTACGTCTGACGTAAATGTTACGAGTGCTTTGTGTTACAGGGCCCTGGAGTGTTAGATGCGCCTCGGAGGGAAACAGAGTGGAAATGGATTACGAACATGTAGGTTCCTGATTAGAGATCGACCTGTGGGGCTGGTCGGAAGCCTGGGGATAGTTTTGCGATCTGTAGCAAAAGTCATTGATGTTTGTGACGCCCATTATAAAGTTACAAGTTCGCCTAACTACGTGTATGTCTTGGAATCATTACTATTGTTTTATGTAGCGCGGCGTACAGGCATTGACCTAACAGATCATTAGCCTACATAGTTATTAAAGGAACTGTCCTGCGTTTTCAACCGAAGCAAACGTTCTGTCAGTTTCTCCCAACAAAATAAACGCACATCATGGTTTTTAAAAGCACAGGCATTGACCTAACAGATCATTAGCCTACATAGTTGTTAAAGGAACTGTTCTGTGTTTTCAACCGAAGCAAACGTTCTGTCAGTTTCTCCCAACAAAATAAACGCACACCATGGTTTTTAAAAGCACAAGCATTGGTCTAATAGATCATTAGCCCACATAGTTATTAAAAGCACAAGCATTGGTCTAATAGATCATTAGCTTACATAGTTATTAAAGGGACTGTCTTGAGTTTCCAGCCGTAACAAAACTTCTGTGAGTTCCTACCAACAAAACAAACGCACATTATGTTTTTAAAAGAGCTATCTTACCTTAACTTGATGTAAATATAAAACAGTATATGAATAAATACATTTGGAATGACCTTTGACCGAATTATTTCAAATTGCGTTTTGACATTTGGAAGAAATAATAAAATATTTTGGACACAAAACAATATTGAGATACTATAAAACATTAGGATCTCTAGAAATACAGTGGTTATAGAAATATTCGCATTCTAAGCAAGAAAATGTTAATTTTAATAATGTAAAACTATTTTATTTGCCGAAATCCTTCGAAATGGCTAGACGATAAGAATAGTCCCTTTAGACAACAAAACCAATCTGGCAATTAGTATATGCATAATGCATATTAGTGTACAGTAGAATGCTAAATGTACCCTCCATTTATTTTGGATCACCCTAGAAAACCATGCCCTCATCACTGAAGGTGCTTATATAGGGGGGGGGGGGGGGGTCAAACCGGCAGTTATCTTCATTTATGGGACACCCCCTTACAGTTTAAAGAAAGAAAGAAATGTTTTAGTTAACGACGCACTCAACACATTTTATTTACGGTCATATGGCGTCAGGCATATGATTAAGGACCACACAGATACTGAGAATGGAAATCTGCTGTCGCCACTTCGATTAGCAGCAAGGGTTCTTTTATATCACCATCCCACAGACAGGGTAGTACATACCACGGCCTTTGATATACCACTTAGTGGTGCACTGGCTGAAATAGCCCAATGGGCCCACTGACGGGGATGGATCCCAGACCGACCGCGCATCGAGCGAGCACTCTACCACTGGGTTATGTCCCGCCTCTCTTTCAGTTCAAATACCATCTAACTACTGTGACCGTTTGACA
The DNA here is from genome assembly GCF_016097555.1 of Gigantopelta aegis. Classification (NCBI taxonomy): domain Eukaryota; kingdom Metazoa; phylum Mollusca; class Gastropoda; order Neomphalida; family Peltospiridae; genus Gigantopelta; species Gigantopelta aegis. Next base: position 51,535,306 of record NC_054700.1, read on the forward strand.
CGTGTCGTATGTGTAACATATTTGCGAATCGGTGCGTTGTCCACTGGGATGTCTTGTGAGGTTTCGCAACTAATTGAACCAAACTGTAAGACAGATTGTTTCCTAATATCTACGTGCTTAGTATGGCTGGACCTGTCCAGAGTCCAGTCCGCCAATACCCGCTGTGAGCCATTGTTGCGCGGTTCCGGTTATCAAACAGTCCCATCAGTCATCTGTACCCCGTGCCGGAAGTGCTAGGAACACGACTAAAGGACGTAGCAGCTCCTCCGAGATTTGTTCTAATGTTGCAATTAAGTTGATAGATGATCACCTTTATCTCCAGGCACGTATCTACATGAACAATCATTCAACTATTTATTAGAGCGCAGGATGTCCCTTGGTTATTGTAACTGGGTCAAAGAAAGAACGAAAGAAATGTTTTATTTAACGACGCACTCAGCACATTTTATTTACGGTTATATGGCGTCAGACATATGGTAAAGGACCACACAGATTTTGAGAGGAACCCCGCTGTCGCTACTACATGGGCTACTCTTTCCGATTAGCAGCAAGGGATCTTTCATTTGCGCTTCCCACAGGCAGGATTGTACAAACCATGGCCTTTGTTGAACCAGTTATGGATCACTGGTCAGTGCAAGTGGTTTACACCTACCCATTGAGCCTTGCGGAGCAGTCACTCAGAGTTTGGAGTCAGTATCTGGATTAAAAAGCACATGCCTCGACTGGGATCCGAACCCAGTACCTACCAGCCTGTAGACCGATGGCCTAACCACGACGCCACCGAGGCCGGTGTAATTGGGTCCAAAAGAAAAAGAAAAAGAAAGTTAAGTGATTTCTTCATTAATGATGTTTTGTTACATACAATAGTAGTTTCCACCCCAACCCCAAAAGCGCCCCACTCCCACCTTCATCATATTTAAGACATACATTGTGTGTGTGTGTGTGTGTGTGTGTGTGTGTGTGTGTGTGTGTGTGTGTGTGTGTGTGTGTGTGTGTGTGTGTGTGTGTGTGTGTGTGTGTGTGTATGTAGATAGATAGATAGATATATGTATGTAATATATATATATATATATATATATATATATATATATAAAAGGAAATCCCCACCCAGCATGAAAGCACTGATCAGCTACTGGGTATCTCACTATGACATGACGTATGTATGAATACAAACGTATGCACATACGTCCCTGCATGGTGATGGACCAAGGCAGATGAGGAGGACGTAAAAAAACATTCAAGACTTCTAGATTATGGTAGCCCCACTCCCATGGCTAGTGATATTCAATGTTGGACTAGTAAACAACTGTTATAACTAGCCCGACGGCTAGTGAAATAAATACTTTGTCAAATGCTGCATTTAAGTCTTATTTTGTAAGTATGAATATCCTACCACTCTTCCCACCCCTAATATAATGGGGTGTTTTCTCTATCTACCTCTTTAAGTGATATATCTGAGTATTACTACTTGTATTAGTAAAACTGTATTTATTTAAAGTAGGGCTAGTGAAGTTTTAATCATCGCTAGTATATTTTTAAAACCACTGATCCCATGGCTAGTGGATTTTTATGAAATTCTAGAAGCCCTGAAACTATACCCACCGTTTCTGTGCAATGCATGATAAAAAATAAGCCGCTGTTCTGGAACTTTGGTCTGACCAGAGACCTATTTGTTTTCTTTTTCCTTTCTTTTATTTTTATTTTTATTTTTTATTTTTTTATTTGTTTGCCTAAGCAGTCTATATGCACTTTTATTCTTCTTTAAGCAGCATTCTTCTGTTCTTAAGACTTGGCAGGATTCAGTTTGAATAATAAAACGCAATCTGTCTTTCGGAAAAACCCGACTAATTATAAATAGCATTCGTTTCGTCATTCGGGAGACCTCGGCTTATTAGAAATGACACTCATTCGATCTTTCGAAAAACGTGTACACCTATTGCGTCATTCAGTAAATTACGGAAGATTGAAAATGGCAATCATTTTGTCATTTGGAAGACCTCGGTAAATTACAAAGCGAACTCGTTCTGTCGTTCGGTAAAACTCGGTTGATTGTAAATGCCCTTCATGTCATCTGGAGCTCCACGCGGTAAGACGTGTTTGTTTCGCTTGTGCACACTGCACGTGCTTTTGTGTGCTCAACTTGGGGGTCCTTCATTTCGTTGTTTTTGTCAGCGAAATGAAGTTTTCTACTGGGATGTATGCGGCCATTGGAACTGATTGAACGCTGGAACGCTTCTCGTTTCGACAGCCTGCACCACCAGGTTGGATTCTTTTTTAGCGAGATTCCTTGCCTCCACGTCATTTCTCCGTCTGACTGTCGACTTGTTTTTTTCGTGACTTGTATGACGGCCATTCTGCAGAACGCCACGGTTGTTCGCGTTGAGTCTCTACATGTCCGAACCTGTCCTAGCAGCACTGGAAGATTGACCGCCCCACTCTAAGAAGAAATAGGAAGCTGGGTCGGCCCCTACTACTCTTTTTCTAGACATTACCTTGCTTTATAGTGATACCATCTCGTATCCTCCGGAGTCGGGCCCGTCCGCACCACTATACCAACCCATGATGACTGGACTATACCCTAGTCTGATATTCTCTCTCGTTCAGATGGATCCGGCTTCTCAAGATCTGTATTTCAGCACAGCACTACACCTTCAACGTCTATCGACTGTCAATCTAGGGGTTTTCTTGACGGGATGCAACCCATCTCGTTCCTTTAAGCTGTGCACCCAAACGGATTAACGAGGCCACTCGCGTGGACATATGGATCGGACTTTAAACTTTTAGATCTGCGTTCAAAATTTTATGTCGAAATTACTCCTTTTTTTAAATCTTATTAAATAGTCCGATCTACTCTTCTTTCTCTTATTTAATTTTGGACTGTCCTTCTTATATGCTCCAAATTATATAAATATTCGGCCGAGCAGTCAATTCTTTTTATTTTTGGCTTGTAACCTTTTTATGTTTTTTATTTATTCTATTAACTTTTTTACTAATTGCTATTTTCAAAATTTTGCCCATTTTCAACCACCCCCCTCCCTTCCCCCACCCCCCTCCATCCCGAGTCAGGCCACCGATCTTATCGGAGGTCGGACTCGGGATGGGCGTGTTCGAAACCCTAGTGGTATATGGGCACGTTAAACTAGTTATCATCATCATCATCATGTCGTCAATCGGAAATCCTCGCCTGATTAGAAATACCAGTCTGTAACCAGCCGAAGTGTTCCGGTTGTTGATGTAATTATATTGAAGTACTTAGATAAAGTGTTTTGCTCACGTAATCGGCATACGAGAGTGTATTAATACAAATATAATGTTGTTAAAATCGTTGATGTAGATGAATTAAATAACACGTTGCCGTGGCGTATCATGGCAGCCATGCGTTAGAATATCACCTTTACGAGAATAATCCGACCGACATTTTTCTAATGACATATATTTTTGCGGTTTGAAACGGAATAAGAAAGGCATATAATCTTTCATCGGTGTTTGTCCAAGAACCACGCCACGTGTATGGTAGGCTATTATCGGATACTGTTGCATAAAGCAGCATTATTGTATTAGAGAGATTAGCCATATAAACCAGTCTAGACTAGACTGGCATTTTCCGTGAGATAATATTTCAAGACGTTAGATCAGTGTATTTAGATGGGTCATTCAGTGTACTTTTATGCTTGGTCGGTAATTTTTATAAACGGGATAGACACATTTCGCTTTTAATAATCGTCATAAAATGGAACAGGCTCCAATTTTGTTTTTCTTTTCAGCGTCATCTTCTGCAATGCTAATATTTGCACGCAATCCAACCAAGACGGCCATTTTCACTGAGCTTCACTGTTAGTGTTAGGCTTATATACAGTTACGTTTCAAGTATTATGTCCTGGACACACACACACACACACACACGCACACACACGCACAGATACACACACACACACATACATACACATGCACACACAGACGCATACACAGATACTCACACACACACACACACACACACACACACACACACACAGAGACACACACACATACACAGAGAGAGAGACACACACGCACAGAGCACACAGACACGCACACAGCACACACATACGCACGCAGACACACACGCGCGCGCACAGCACACACACACACACACACACACACACACACACACACACACACACACACACACACACACACATACACACACACACACACACACACACACACACACACATGGGAGCTTGGGAGCTAACTAGTGCTTGGAGGTGAACCCAGTACCTGTCGGTCGTAAATCCAACAACTTAACACCCACATTGTCAGTGTTAGATACTAAAGACTGAACGTTGCGGAGTTAAATTTGAACTTATTGCAATTTTGTCCCAAGTTTGAACGGAGGTGTGACTGTAAGAATACTCGGGGGAGTGATTTCTCGTAACTACAATGCAATACGTCTCGAATACTGTTGTGACAATTCGTGTCCGTTTCGGTGGACCATTTCTCAACAACACATACGGTTAGAAGAAAATCAATCTCCATATGAACAAGGTATTTTATATGGTTGGGGCTTAAGCACGGCTATCAAGCCCGCCTACGTTTGTTTCAAAGAAAGAAAGAAAGAAATGTTTTATTTAACGACGCACTCAACACATTTTATTTACGGTTATATGGCGTCAGACATATGGTTAAGGACCACACAGATTTTGAGAGGAAACCCGCTGTCGCCATTACATGGGCTACTCTTCCGATTGGCAGCAAGGGATTTTTTATTTGCGCTTCCCACAGGCAGGATAGCACAAACCATGGCCTTTGTTGAACCAGTTATGGATCACTGGTCGGTGCAAGTGGTTTACACCTACCCATTGAGCCTTGCGGAGCACTTACTCAGGGTTTGGAGTCGGTATCTGGATTAAAAATCCCATGCCTCGACTGGGATCCGAACCCAGTACCTACCAGCCTGTAGACCGATGGCCTGCCACGACACCACCGAGGCCGGTACGTTTGTTTCAAGGGGCCATTTTTTTAAATCTTCTTGGGTCATTGTTTGATTCAAAACATATTTTTTTGCATATATATATATATATATATATATATATATATATATATATATACACACACACACACACACACACACACACACACACACACACACACACACAAAAGGATGGGCACAAGTTATCGCTGCTTACAGTTACAGGCCCTAGTTTTTAAACACTACGACGTATTTTTCACTATTAAAGCCATTTTCGACAAGCCTGCTTGATAATCATGTGCATCAGCTTGTGACTCTTTTGTTATATGATATTTTTTTTTAAAAGAAGTTTTATATATAATGATAATGCGCGAAAGATTAACTCCGACGAACTCTTAGACGAAACACAGATGTGTATAGCAACATTGCAATGACGTACGACCAACGCCGATAAATACATTATTAGCACTGGTAACGCTGTATCGGCCTCGGTGGTGTCGTGATTAAAGCCATCACACATAAGGCTGGTAGGTACTGAGTTCGCAGCCTGGTACCGGCTCCCACCCAAAGCGAGTTTTAACGACTCAGTGCGTAGGTGTAAGACCACTACACCCTCTTCTTTCTCACTAACAACTAACAACTAACCCACTGTCCTTGACAGTCAGCCCAGATAGCTGATATATGCCCAGGACAGCGTGCTTGAACCTTACTTGGATATAAGCACAAAAAGTAGCGCTGTGGTTTAGCTACAGGGCCTGTGCTTATAGAACATTTTAGAGTCGGAGATTTTAACATCGTGGCAACAACATATTATAAATTGTCTGCATATGACGTCATTAAAGACGTAAGATTTTATAACCAGCCTGGGGCCCTATTTTCGAAGCCATCTTAGCGCTACGAAATCGTAAAACCGTCGTAGGTTGTGACGTCACTACAGCGCACGCCATAGTGACGTCATAGCTTACGATGATTTCACGATTTCGTAGACTAAGATAGCTTCGAAAATATGGGCCCAGGGTCTTAAGGCTGGTTGCTACTGGGTTCAGATCCCAGCAGTATTGAATAAGAGAGAGAGAGAGAGAGAGAGAGAGAGAGAGAGAGAGAGAGAGAGAGAGAGAGAGAGAGAGAGGGGGGGGGGGGGGTGTAGTTGCCTTACACCTACCCATTGAGCCAACAAGAACTCGCTCTGGGTTGGAGCCGGTACCGGGCTGCGAACCCTGTACCTACCAGCTTTATGTCCGATGGCTTAACCACTGCGCCACCAAGGCAGATCAATATATTCATTTCCTACTAGTGTCATTGACTTGGAATTTAAAACCTGAATACCGTAAATGTTTGAGTAAAAGCCTACGCTTATATTATATTAGCGACGCTCTCAGATCTTGATCAGATCAGGTATTGAAGAACGAGCTAATTACACTGTTGTTTTGACCATGTCGTTATAAGCTTTTGGCCTTAGGCAACGGAAATGTCGAATATGAGGCGGTTATTAACCCGACATAGCTGGAGTAGAAAACGCTGGCCTTTAAGTAAGGCAGGCGTCTATTCCAGGACAATTTGGGGGTATTCACGAGGTGCTGAGACCAGGCCTCTTATTCGAGGAAGGCCTTTATTCAAGGGGTGGGTTTTTTAACGACACCGCTATTGGATGTTAAACATTTTGTAGTTTCGACATATAATCTTAGAGAGGAAACCCGCTAAATGGTTTTTCCATTAGTAGCAAGGGATCTTTTATATGCGCAATCCAACAGATGGGATTTCACATACCACGGCCTTTGATATACCAGTCGTGGCGCACTTAATGGAATGAGAAATAGTCCAATGGGCTCACCGACGGGGATCGATCTCAGACCTATCACGCATCAATTGAACGCTTTACCAAAAGGCTACGTTCCGCCTCGCCACTATTCGAGGATTTACGGTAGTTAGGTTAACACTCTCGTATCATTGGCATGTTTGTGTATCATGTTTAGCACTTTAAAACGATAACTGATTAAGTAATTACCGGTATACCGTTAAATATATCATGTATTTCCTCTCTCTTCCAGTAGTTCTTTGACGTGACATTTAAACAAGATGGAATAGATGGAAGTACAGTTTTCTTCCCTCACAATCTAGGTCACGATTGCTTTATTGTTTTATATCCAAAGAGCGAACATTAAGAAAAACTTCCGGGATCTCATGTTCTTGCATTGTTATAAATGTCAGTGATGTAGTGTTGGTTCCAGACCTCGGTGTTTAAGGGGATTTATTAAACTCGCTCCCCATCACTCCTCTCATACTAGTTTAAGGAGAGTAATCTTTAGCTTCCCATGGCATGTATATGGTATGGTAAAATTTTAAATGGCTCCCCATAATCTAATTTAGAATAGCAATTAATCACTCCGCACAAATGTTTCATGTTCAGGTGTGTAGATCCTCGTACCTAAGGTCAGCAACGGATGGGTTCGCACCCCAGTACCGGCTCCCGTTCAGATTATAACAGCTGAACTAAGAGGCGAAAGTACACAACTTGTACAGTTTCCCCCCCCCCCCTCTCTCTCTCTCTCTCTCTCTCTCTCTCTCTCTCTCTCTCTCTCTCTCTCTCTCTCTCTCTCTCTCTCTCTCTCTCTCTCTCTCGCTCTCTCTCTCGCTCTCTCTCTCTCACACATGTATATTTGAAATATTAAATATTAGTCATCTTTCTAAACACTTCTTTCAGTATTCATAGTGCGGGACGTATCCCAGTGGGACTTGTATCACAAATTGTATTATTAGTTTTCGACGAAGATGTTACGATATTAAGGAAGAAAACTCTATTCCTAAGGGCTGAGTTACACTTGAAATTCGGGGAAAAAAGTACCATAAAACTCACCATATAAAATTCTGATGAATTCCTCAGCGACACAAATTTACGCTGCGAGATGCAAGGTGTTACTGGATGTTAAATGGTCTTTGAATGTGACATAGATTTCAGAACAATATCGAAAAGAAATGAAAGAAAAGAAAAAAAAGAATGAATTGTTTTATTCAACGTCAGCATATTTTAATGAGGATTATGTTGATGGCCTCGGACATATGGTTAAAGACCACAAAAATCATTAGAGAAGAAACCTGCTACGGCCAACTCATGGACTACTCTCTTTGATTAGTTAGTAAGGGATATTTTGTATACACCATCTCATCCCAGTAGTAAAGCTTTTATTCTATTACGGTTCAAGGACAACACACCTCAACTATCTGGGCTGTCTGTCCAGTACCTTAGACTGACCGCGCATCAACGTCACAGATTGGAAAGTACATAACACAGCCTTTGTAGCGCCATTTGTGGAGCACCGATTCGAATAACAAATAGCCCAATGGGCTCACTTATGGTTGTCGCAAAAGGCGAGCGTTCTACCATTGGACTACGTCCCGACCCACAATGGTGCATACAGAAGATCCCTTGCTACTAATGGAAGAATGTATCGGGTTTTCCTTTAAGACTATACGCCATAATCTTTGACATCCAACAGCCGATGATTAATAAATCAATGTGCTCTAGTGGTTTCGTTAGACAAAACAAACTTTAACTTTAACTTTTCGCCCTCATTAACCACTAACAGTTAACCACTAACAACTAAGCATTAACCATAACTCACTATACATGTTCTTGGACAGACGGCCCAGATCGTTGAGCTGTGTTGTCATTGCACCTTAATAGGATAAAAGCACGATAATTAGCCTGAATACCAATTCAAGGCTAAATTGTTTAGGATACAACATTCTGGCAAACATCGGTGCGTAATGACCAATGGTATGAGCTCGACACTCGGTCTAGATGGTGTAAAATGAATTTGTATCCATGTGATGCCAAGACAGTAACAAACTTTGTCAATGAAGAGATGCACGAGAAAACCTTTTGCGCTGGACTAATCTTATAAACCTGTCTACGGTTAGTTACCGTATAAAACACATATAGGGGCGGGATTTAGTTCAGTCGGTTGAGTCTTCGTTTGAGGTGCCTGCGTCACAGGATCGAACCACCTCTATGGATCCATTCAAGTAATTGGGGGGGGGGGGGGTTTCTCGTTACAACCAGTGCACCAGAGGCCGCGGCATGTGCTTTCCTGTCTGCGTGAACGTGCATATAAAAGATCCCTTTCTGCATTAGGAAAATGTAGCGGGTATCCTCTGATGACAACGTGTCAGAATTACCAAATGTTTGACATCCAATAGCCAATGATTAATTAATCAATGTGCTCTAGTGGTGTCGTTAAACAAAACGCATATTTGTCGAAGTCAGCGAGACGTCGTATATAAAGTTTGTTTTGTTTAACGGTACCTACAGCCCCCCCCCCCCCCCCCCCCCCCCCAGCTACCTACTTCGGTCGGGCTGATGGTGCTCCCTTGCACCTGCCAATGCGAGTGGTTCACTCTCCCACCGACCCAACCCTTTTCCTGTCCTACAGGTGTCCATGACAGGTGTGCGCTAGAACAGCTTGCTCTGAATATGCACGTATAAGTCTATGACCTGATTTAACGATACCATCACCGGTCTTGCGCTCGGTGGTATAGTGGTTAAGCCATCGGACTTAGGCTGGTAGGTACCGGGTTCACATCCAGGTATCGACTCGGTGGGTAGGTGTAAGGCCACTACTCTCTCTCTCTCTCTCTCTCTCTCTCTCTCTCTCTCTCTCTCTCTCTCTCTCTATCTCACTAACCACTAACAATTAAAGATTAACCACTAGCCCATTATCCTGGACAGTCCAAATAACTGAGGTGTGTGTGTGTCGAGGACAGCGTGCTTTAACCTTAATTTGATATAGACACGAAAATAACTATAAACAACGACACCACTAGAGCACATTGATTTTTTTGTATCATCAACTACTGGATGTCAAACAATTGTTAATTTGTTACTCATAACCGTATGTCTGACGCCATATAACCGTAAATAAAATGTGTTGAGTGTGTCGTTAAATAAAACATTTCTTTCTTTGTTACTCATAGCTTTAGGGGAAATAAGCTAAATGCTCCCATTATATATATATATATATATATATATATATATATATATATATATATATACACACACACACACACACACACACACACACTGGGTCTATTGATGTATTTCGATCCTTCGACACAAACACTTCAGGCGAACGCTCTACCGACTGAGCCTTGTCATATATAGTCTTCGGCATACGGACGATTTTGAAGTAATATCTGCGCTGCAATTCGCATGGCGGCGGCCAGTATGATACGATGCCATATAAACTGACGATCAATAGAAAGTATATCAATTATTTTTATGATAAATAAACACAATACACGTTCATGGAAGGTTAGATAGATTCCAGTATGGTTCGTTATAATGCAGTCAATGACGAATAGTCGCACATTGCTACGTTTGGGCAATGCCGCACGTGCAAAATGAGTTTATTCATCAAATTCATACTGCACCAGAAACATGATACTCGTGCACATAAGGGTGTAAAAAAGGTGCCATTGCTTAGAACATGCCTCAGTCAACAGTATAACACCAGAGAACATGGCAAGGCTAACTGCTGAAGAAAGAGAGATAGCTATTGGTATATTGCAGTTGGGTGCGAGTTATGCCCATGTGGCAAGAATCCTGAATTGCACAAAATTGACAATCACCAGGTTGATACAGCGTTACAGGGTGACTGGCAGGACTGCAGACAGACCATGAAGTGGAAGACCCCGCGTCACAACAGCCAACGAGGACCGCCATCTCCGCATCTTACACTTACGTAACAGATTCCTCACTATGACGTCATCTGCAGCGACTGGCCTTGGACATGTCATCAGTCGTCACACTGTACGTCGTCGACTACGACAGTATGGTATCAGGGCCTATCGACCATTCAGAGGGATGACATTGACGAGGCAACATCGACTTCGACGTTTACATTGGGCACGTCAGTTTCAAAGTTGGCAACATCGGAACTGGCAACGTGTACTCTTTTTTTGATGAGAGCAGTTTCCAGTTATTCAGAGCTGATGGCAGGACTCGGATATACCGACGTGCAGGAGAGAGAACAGCTGTGTGCTGTGTTCAGGAGACTGAACCGTTTGGTGGTGGATCTGTGATGGTTTGGGGCGGTATCTGTGGCCAACAGTGGACAGAGCTTATTGTCTTTGACGGAAATCTGTCCGACGTCGGGTCCATGCTTGCATACTTGCACATGGTGGACATACACGCTAAAGAAACATGTTCTTTGTGGTCAAATTTATTCACCTTCGTTATGAGTGGTCCTTTATGAAATCGCACATTTCACCCCTAGTGCTGTTGTGCACTGTGATATTATCATTTTATGGGTTTTATTGAGTATACCCGTGTTTATTTATCGCCAAATTATTATACTTTCAAAATATAACATTTGCATCAACTTGTGTTTTGTGTTGTTTTTAATACTTTGAAAAAATAATTGGTATACTTTCTTTTGATCGCCAGTTTAGATTGTTCAAAGGACTTTAATCGCGAGTAATTATCTGAGTTTCCACTGAACACGGACCGAGCAGTTGAACTTGAAAGTGAATTTCCTTATGTTCTAGACACAGCTGGTGAAAAAACTAATTGAAATTTTTATACAATTGTTTACTGTATTCTGGCGTGTAGTATTTTGGGTGGATGTATAGCGATGTTGGAATGACATCCGACATAAATATCTGTGTAGAAATTAATGTATAGAGCTAGGATCTGACAAGAAAAGGACGGAAGATAAAAAGAAGGAAATGGCATTTATAATTATTATCAGCCACATAATGGGATATCTTTTCTTTCTTTCTTTTTATGACCATTTTATTATCAACATCTCCCTTTTTGTCTTCGTATCTCTCTCTCTCTCTCTCTCTCTCTCTCTCTCTCTCTCTCTCTCTCTCTCTCTCTCTCTCTCTCTCTCTCTCTCTCTCATGTTTACATAATACATATTGTTGTATGTTGTATTTTGTTTGATGCTGATATGTAATAAATCTTAAGACATAAAATGAACTTTTTCGTACTTTTCTTAAAGTTCTTTTCAATAATCTATTATTCGTCTTCACAAACGTGCATATAGATCAAGTCCAGAACCCAATTACACTGGGGTTGCGCCTAAATTGGAAATTTAGCGCCAAGGTTGGAAGTCGGTCAACTTTTCCGCCCGTTTCTTGCACCTGATGTTGTCAGTTATTCCAATTCTCATCCTCTCTTGGTGTCGCCTGCTATATTGCTTTTAACACATCGTCCATTTGTACACAGGTCTGGCCTATTGTCCCGTGACTTTAATTTAAAACAGCTCTTCTCTGCCGAAATACGTGAAGATTTTAATATTTCCACGTTTATTGCAAGTCATCAATTCTCCTTGCATCATGGCTACATAAATCTAAAGAATAAGATAGTAACTATCACGGCAATATTATTTCGTGTTACAGGGTCGCTCTCTCTCTCTCTCTCTCGTAACTGCTGAATCAACTTCAGTGGCGGATCCAGAAAATCCATTTAGCGTGGAGGGGTCAATGACATGAGGCGGGATGCCAAGGGAACTTTGGGGGAGGTTTGGAAGGGGATCATAAAAAAGTGAAAATTAATATTTAATAGAATTATAACTGTCGCAGAATTTAGGGGGCGGCCCCCTAGATCCGCCTCTGAACTTTATTAAATTTCTCACAAAGAGAAATAGGAACAAATCGGACTTTATTTTATATTTGTTTAGGGTAAACTGTGCATATTACACATTATGAAGTCGGCACAAAACATTTTTAAGGCAATTTACAGTATTAGTGCCAAACAGCGAGGCGATTTGCAGGGGTTGTGATACGTTTTTCAATTAGTGACCGTTGGGGTTTAACATGTTTATTCATAATTGCGATGTCTTCCAGTGTCATTGGAAATGCACGTTATTGCCACCTCTTCGATTAGTACAAAGAAATGTTTTTAAATATTTTATTCGACAAACAAGATCGTATATACCACAGCCTTTCAAATACCATTTGTGGAGTAATGGTTGGAACGGGAAATAATCAAGTGAGACCGCTGAAATTGAATAATGCTTTTTTAAGAAGTGTGATTGAAAACCCATTGTACTGCACGATCATAACACACACACACACACATACACACACACACACACACACACTAACGCATGTACACACACATACACACACTGACACAAAACCAAATGTATACACTCACTAGCACACAACATCATATGTACAATCTTCATACACACACACACACACACACACACACACTCTCTCACACACATACACACACAGACACACACATACACACGCACATACACACACAATCACACGCACATACACATACACATACACATAAACACATACACACACACACATACATACATACATACACACACACATATACACACACACATACACACACACATGCAAATACACATACACACACACATACACACATACACACATACACATACACACGCACATACACATACACACACATACACACACACATATACACACACATATACACACACACATACACACGTACTGTGACGGTACATGCTCTTTGTTTTTTGCACTACCACTCGGCGTGTAACAATAGTTTCCTAGAAAATCTTTGGCAAAAACTATAAAGTACATTGAAAGAGCACTCTTCTTTGTCACTGGAGCCTAACCCGCCGCCTCAGCATGGATACGCAATTCAAATGGAAAATACAAACTGTCACGAACAATTGTTATTTTCTTGTGTGTCCTTTTAAATTTTAGACTATATTGGGATGTCGTTAAGCAAACATTTCTTTCATTTCCTTTCCAAAATAAACATTGTCATATACGTCACATCTGACTTGAATAGCTAATAGATAACTTGTTATAAGCTATGTGCTGTCTTACCGACAAGAATAAAAATTCTTGTCAATTTTGCATTATTCAGATTTTTTTATTTTAATTTATATGCCACCAAAGTAATGAAATAATGAAAATCGGGTAAAAGGAAAATTCTTTACTCGACGTTTTTTCGAAGACGAGTGGAAAAGCGTAAATGTTTACTAAAATAAGTGCAATTCCTTGATAATATAGGTATAATTACACTTGCAGACTTTTAAGAACAAATGGTTCTAAAGTGAAAGTGGTTTGTTTTTTGTTTTCTTACAGCTCTAGAGCACATTGATTTATTAATCATCGACTATTGGATGTCAAACATTGTGTAATTTGACATATAGTCTTAGCAGGGGCGGCGCAGACGGTACGGCCATGGCTGTACCACTACCGTGTGTGTGTGTGTGTGTGTGTGTGTGTGTGTGTGTGTGTGTGTGTGTTTATATTTGCTATATCTGTGAAAATGTCCTTGTGACGGTACATGCTCTTAATTTCTTTTCGCCTGTGGCGATATTAATTGTTTTAGAAGGCCGTGTGCAGTTCCAAATGCACTTAGCCCAGATTGGCAACTTGTTACGTAATACCTTTGCGCGACGGTCGTCGAGCTGTACGCCTAATACACACCCAGAGCAGTTGTGGAGGCCACATGGTTTAACCACGACACCACCAAGGTCGGTGAATCACGGTTAAGTCTCAGCATTTCATTTCGGCGTGGTGTTCGACACATATCAGTTAGATTTGACCTCAACTGGGCTCATTTATTTGATATTCCAATACCAACTTGAGCAACAGATTCGCCAGCTTTATTATTAACTTTTTATTATTATTTTTTATGCGTTCTTCTTTCGCAATCTGGGGCAGGAATTAGCTCAGCCGGTTGCGTGCTCGCTTGAGGTCCTTTCGTCGCAGTATCAATAAATAAATAAATAAATAACTTGAACTTTACATCCAGTAGCCGATGATTAATAAATCAATGTGCTCTAGTGGTGTTGTTAAACAAAGCAAATGTTTTACGCTGCCCTTGCTACTCTGTTCGAAACCTGAAAGCTTGACCTTGGATATAAGCACGAAAATAACTGAATGAATGAATATCACAATAGTGATTTTTAAATAGAAAGACAACGCATTAAGGATACATATCAGTTTATTTTAATATGACTACTGAACATAAAATAGCACTAAATGTGTACCAAGTTATGTCATTCCTTCAGGTTTGAAAGCTGTCTATTCATTTAATATCCGTTTAAAATAGAACATGAATTATACGAGTTATGGTTTCTGCCAATTCTGTCGTGGCGTGGGCGCGGTATGTGGAAGATGGCCGCACAAAACGGGCTCATTACGGCTATTGATAACCACAGACATGGTGTTCGGATATATCCGTTTATCGGCGTACCGCCTCCGCGCCGGCGTCAATAACTGCGTATATGGAAAATGGTCCTCATTTATATCTAAGCAACACGCATTATATGCATTTCTCAAAGTTATTTAGCCTCCCAAGTGCACCCAGTCTGTAACATGTAGGCCTACCAGTATGTAAATGTGATTCATGGTGGTTCATGTTAACTGTAATGGTTAGTAACGACGCTAATGGCGACTGAAATGTCGTCCACAATACCAAGTGAGTCCTAACATTGTTTTCTCTCAGTATGAAATGTGGTCCACAATACCTAGTGAGTCCTAACATTGTTTTCTCTCAGTATGAAATGTGGTCCACAATACCTAGTGAGTCCTAACATTGTTTTCTCTCTGTATGGGGCGGGACGTATCCCAGTGTTAAAGCGCTCGCCTGATGTGTGGTCCGTCTCAGGACCCATTGGGCTGTTTCTCGTTCCAGCCAGTTCACCACGACTGGTATTTCAAAGGTCGTGGTATGTGCTATCCTGTCTGTGGGATAGTGCATATTAAATATCCCTTGATACTAATGGAAAAAAGTAGCGGGTTTTCTCTCTAAGACTATGTGTGAAATGACCAAATGTTTGATATCCAATATCCGATGATTAATAAATCAATATGCTTTAGTGGTGTTCCTTATTTCCTTCTATCAGTATATATTGATAGGCTATGTAAATCGCTCGTCTACGTCAAACAACTAGAGAAAACCTACTGTCGCCACTTTATGGGCTACTCTCTTCAATTTGCAGCAAGGAATCTTTTATATGCACCATCCCACAGACAGGGTAGTACATACCATGGCCTTTATATACCAGTCGTGGTGTACTGGCGGGAACGAGAAATAACCCAATGGGCCCACCGACGGGGATCGATCCCAAACTGACCGCGTATCAAGAGAGCGCTTTACCACTGAGCTACGTGCCGCCCCTGGTTAGTGAGAGAGAAGAGGGTGCAGCGGTCTTACTTTTACCCATTGAGTCGTTAACACTCGCTCTGGGTGGGAGCCGGTGCCGAGCAACGAACCCTGTAACTGCCAGCTTATGTCCGATGGCTTAACCACGACACCACCGAGACCGGTTTCCATTATTAAATACATCGCACGGACTTCACCCCGCGCATACTCTGATTAACAGGTAATTAAATTTAGCACCTGGTGTCATTTCTCACCTTGAACTGTTTCTTCCAGGCTTTACGATAATAACTAAATTGATTAACTTCCTACACGGCAACGTACTATAATTACTCAGTGATTTCTTCTGGTTTTTTACCAAGAACTTCCTTCTTGAGCGTACATCATATAACTATACTGTCTCTTACAATTCTAATATTGTGTAACTTTTTTTTTTCTTCATATTTCTAGCGTATTTAAATAAATTAACAACAGAAGTCACAATGTGTATTATAGGGTGTTTTTTTTCTAACTCCAATTTGTAACAATAAGTTATGAGTATGAAACAAAACTCTTGGTTCTAGTAATGTCACTCGGATCTTCCTGTAGACTTTGTGTTTTGCCACAGAAAATACTGCCATGTAGATAGTAAACGCTCATTGGTCGAGGCTGTATACACGGCCGCCGTTTAGGCCTACATGTATGTAGCCACTTGTGTGTTAAATGGACATTCCTGAGTTTGCTGCACTTTTTAAGATGTTATCGACTAACAGAGACTTTTTAACGATTGTAACTACATATAAAATATATTTTTATGTATACAATATTAGTGGCTCTATATTAAACGCGTATCTGATCGTTCTAATATTTGTACTAGGTTAAATTTCATCTTATTTCCTAAAATATAGTTTTTTCGTACGTACGAAATTATTTCAAGACAAAATCCAGTTTGGGCTTCTTACAAATATTAAAACGACCAGAAACACATTGAATATACCGACACTGATATTCTAAACAAGAAAATATATTTAATATGTAACTTTAGTCGTAGGAATATTTTTTTAGTGGGAAACATCTTACTATACAGCAAACTCGGGAATGTCCCATAACAAATATGGCTACCTCCATGGCGGTTGTATTTATGGAATTCATATTTGTACACAATATTTCGCACCATGTGTGTACTGTAGTCGATTGGTTCTGAGCGCAAACGGTCCTTACGAAATGTGGCATTGGGTAAATATAATGAAGGTCGTCGGCAGTGCAAATCAAAAGAGAATAAGCGGTCAGATCGATGGAACGTGTCAAAACGGCCTTGCGTATTATATTATAGATTGAAGTTTTAAAAAATAAATTAATTAAACATTGGGAACAGGGGGTGGTTTAAAGCAATATATTTTAAAATGCTCAAAGGTTACAAAATGTCATCCGCCGGAATATGTCATTAAACAAAATCAACAATAAAAAAACACCTTAATACCCCAATTTCGACTTTCGAGAAAAATCGCATTTCTCTGCCGAACTACACCCCAGGTCTGACGTCCATGAGTAAAGAATCCTTATTTATAAGACACATACTAAACGTATCTGTGTAGTGATGTATAATTATTATGGTGTAGCCGTTAAGACGGCCTGCCATATTTCATTTCAAATTATTTTCGTGCTTACATCTAATTAAGGTTCAAGCACGCTGTTCTGGGCACACACCTCAGCTACCTGTCCAGGACAGTGGGTTAGTTGTTAGTTGGTTAGTGGTTAGTGAGAAAGAAGGTGGTGTAGTGGCCTTACACCTACTCATTGAGACCTTAAGAACTCACTCTGGGTTGGAGCCGGTACAGGCTGCGAACACTGTTCCTACCAGCCTGTAGTCTGATGGCTTAACCACTGCGCCACCGAGCCGGTGGCCTGCAATACCCGGGACGACAATTAAAATGCATTGTATGTTTTATTGCTCGCAACATATAATTACTGCAGAACACTAATTTATCTGATTAGAGGCCAAGTTAACAGAACTCGTTCTTAATGTTGAAATTGTAGCACTGAGACAATTCCATAAGGAATGGCTATGTACTTTTATGTTTGTTTTATTATATTATGGGTTACATCCCGCCACTTTATCCCTACGCCACTTTATCCAGGCTACAGATTTCCGAAGCTATCTTAGTGCTACGATATCGTAAATGCATCATAGGCTATGACGTCACTACGACACACGCCACAGTGACGTCATAGCCAACGATATCGTAGCGCTAAGATCGCTTAGAAAATATGGGCCCTGTGCCCGTGCTTATAAAACCTTTTAGTCCTGATTCAATCTCTAAGGACGTCACACACATAGAATTTGCATGGCGTTGTCATGACATTACTGTCTCAGACTCTATTACAGACTCAATCTCTAATGACGTCACACACATACAATTTGCATGGCGTTGTCATGACATTACTGTCTCAGACTCTATTACAGACTCAATCTCTAATGACGTCACACACATACAATTTGTATGGCGTTGTCATGACATTAGTATCTCCGACTCTATTACACACTCAATCTCTAATGACGTCACACACATACAATTTGCATGGCGTTGTCATGACATTACTGTCTCAGACTCTATTACAGACTCAATCTCTAATGACGTCACACACATACAATTTGTATGGCGTTGTCATGACATTACTGTCTCAGACTATCAGAAGAAGTTTGTTTTGTTTAACGACACCACTGGAGCACATTGAAATAATTAATCATCGGCTACTGGATGTCAAACATTTGCTAATTTGATTCGTAGTCATCAGAGGAAACTATATTCACTTTCCCCCAGACAGGAAAGCACATACCACGGTCTTTGTTCAGTTGTGGTGCACTGGTTGGATCGAGAAAAAAAACAATCAGCTGAATGGATCCACCGAGATGCTTCGATCCTGCGACGCAACTATCTCAAGCGACTGAGCTAAATCCCGCCCAAGACTCTATTAGAGAGTCTCGAGTCTAGACTGTAAAAGCTTTATAAGCACCAGGCCAAGACTCTATTAGAGAGTCTCGAGTCTAGACTGTAAAAGCTTTATAAGCACCAGGCCAAGACTCTATTAGAGAGTTAGAGAGTCTAGACTCTAACAGCTTTATAAGCACCAGGCCAAGACTCTATTAGAGAGTCTCGAGTCTAGACTCTAAAAGCTTTATAAGCACCAGGCCAAGACTCTATTAGAGAGTTAGAGAGTCTAGACTCTAAAAGCTTTATAAGCACCAGGCCAATACTCTATTAGAGAGTCTCGAGTCTAGACTCTAAAAGCTTTATAAGCACCAGGCCAAGACTATATTAGAGAGTCTCGAGTCTAGACTCTAAAAGCTTTATAAGCACCAGGCAAAGACTCTATTAGAGTCTCGAGTCTAGACTCTAAAAGCTTTATAAGCACCAGGTCAAGACTCTATTAGAGAGTCTCGAGTGTAGACTGTAAAAGCTTTATAAGCAGCAGGCCAAGACTCTATTAGAGAGTTAGAGAGTCTAGACTCTAAAAGCTTTATAAGCACCAGGCCAAGACTCTATTAGAGAGTGTAGACTCTAAAAGCTTTATAAGCACCAGGCCAAGACTCCATTAGAGAGTCTCGAGTCTAGACTGTAAAAGCTTTATAAGCACCAGGCCAAGACTCTATTAGAGAGTTAGAGAGTCTAGACTGTAAAAGCTTTATAAGCACCAGGCCAAGACTCTATTAGAGAGTTTCGAGTCTAGACTGTAAAAGCTTTATAAGCACCAGGCCAAGACTCTATTAGAGAGTTAGAGAGTCTAGACTGTAAACGCTTTATAAGCACCAGGCCAAGACTCTATTAGAGAGTCTCGAGTCTAGACTCTAAAAGCTTTATAAGCACCAGGCCAAGACTCTATTAGAGAGTCTCGAGTCTAGACTCTAAAAGCTTTATAAGCACTAGGCCAAGACTCTATTAGAGAGTTAGAGAGTCTAGACTCTAAAAGCTTTATAAGCACCAGGCCAAGACTCTATTAGAGAGTCTCGAGTCTAGACTCTAAAAGCTTTATAAGCACCAGGCCAAGACTCTATTAGAGAGTCTCGAGTCTAGACTGTAAAAGCTTTATAAGCACCAGGCCAAGACTCTATTAGAGTCTCGAGTCTAGACTCTAAAAGCTTTATAAGCACCAGGCCAAGACTCTATTAGAGAGTCTCGAGTCTAGACTCTAAAAGCTTTATAAGCACCAGGCCAAGACTCTATTAGAGAGTTAGAGAGTCTAGACTCTAAAAGCTTTATAAGCACCAGGCCAAGACTCTATTAGAGAGTCTCGAGTCTAGACTCTAAAAGCTTTATAAGCACCAGGCCAAGACTCTATTAGAGAGTCTCGAGTCTAGACTCTAAAAGCTTTATAAGCACCAGGCAAAGACTCTATTAGAGTCTCGAGTCTAGACTCTAAAAGCTTTATAAGCACCAGGTCAAGACTCTATTAGAGAGTCTCGAGTGTAGACTGTAAAAGCTTTATAAGCAGCAGGCCAAGACTCTATTAGAGAGTTAGAGAGTCTAGACTCTAAAAGCTTTATAAGCACCAGGCCAAGACTCTATTAGAGAGTGTAGACTCTAAAAGCTTTATAAGCACCAGGCCAAGACTCCATTAGAGAGTCTCGAGTCTAGACTGTAAAAGCTTTATAAGCACCAGGCCAAGACTCTATTAGAGAGTTAGAGAGTCTAGACTGTAAAAGCTTTATAAGCACCAGGCCAAGACTCTATTAGAGAGTTTCGAGTCTAGACTGTAAAAGCTTTATAAGCACCAGGCCAAGACTCTATTAGAGAGTTAGAGAGTCTAGACTGTAAAAGCTTTATAAGCACCAGGCCAAGACTCTATTAGAGAGTTAGAGAGTCTAGACTGTAAAAGCTTTATAAGCACCAGGCCAAGACTCTATTAGAGAGTTTCGAGTCTAGACTGTAAAAGCTTTATAAGCACCAGGCCAAGACTCTATTAGAGAGTTAGAGAGTCTAGACTGTAAAAGCTTTATAAGCACCAGGCCAAGACTCTATTAGAGAGTCTCGAGTCTAGACTCTAAAAGCTTTATAAGCACCAGGCCAAGACTCTATTAGAGAGTCTCGAGTCTAGACTGTAAAAGCTTTATAAGCACCAGGCCAAGACTCTATTAGAGAGTTAGAGAGTCTAGACTGTAAAAGCTTTATAAGCACCAGGCCAAGACTCTATTAGAGAGTCTCGAGTCTAGACTCTAAAAGCTTTATAAGCACCAGGCCAAGACTCTATTAGAGAGTCTCGAGTCTAGACTCTAAAAGCTTTATAAGCACCAGGCCAAGACTCTATTAGAGAGTCTCGAGTCTAGACTGTAAAAGCTTTATAAGCACCAGGCCAAGACTCTATTAGAGTCTCGAGTCTAGACTCTAAAAGCTTTATAAGCACCAGGCCAAGACTCTATTAGAGAGTCTCGAGTCTAGACTCTAAAAGCTTTATAAGCACCAGGCCAAGACTCTATTAGAGAGTCTCGAGTCTAGACTCTAAAAGCTTTATAAGCACCAGGCCAAGACTCTATTAGAGAGTCTCGAGTCTACAAAGTAGTTTTGCACATAAGGCGCTTCGTTTTCTTCTTCTTCATCTTCATCTTCTTCTACTGCTGCATCTTGTTCGTCCTCTTCCTTTACCACTTCTTCTTTTTCTTCTTCTTCTTCTTCTTTTTCTTCTTCTTCATTTTCGATCTGGAAAATAATTAATTCTGATTATACTCCCGTTAGCTATCTAATGAATTCCAAATGCAAATTTCTGTCATCATATTAGCCTATACCGTTTATTATTAATAATAGATGTTCTGGATGTGTATTCATTTCTTTTCTTGTTATCTATAATTTTGACGGGATGTAGGTATTTTCTTTCAGGCGATCCAAAAATGGCTATTATAGCATCCTGTGTGATAAAAAAAAACTGTTTTAATAATCACTGGACTTTTTCACGTCATCCATTATTTGATTTACGTATCCGGAGGAGATTTGTCTAAAAGATATAATTGCTTCTTCTCAGGTTTGCGTTGAAAAAGAAACAACAAAAAAACACCCACACAAGTTATGTTTGAAGCAGAGGTCACTATGACCCTGTTTCTGCCTAACTTATTAAAATGGTTATTATTTATTTACATATGCATTGGCATAGAAGGAAGGAAGGAATTAATGTTTTATTTAACGGCGCATTCAAATATATTATAAGTGCGGTTACATGGCGTCGGACATATGGTTAAGGATCATACGGATAATCAGAGAGAATAAAGTTTGGTTTGTTTAACAACACCACTAGAGCACATTATTTTATTAATCATCGGCTATTTGGAGTTAATATTTTGGTAACTTTGACATATAGTCTCAGAGAGGAAACTCCCTATATTTTCCCATTAGTAGCAAGAGATCTTTTATGTGCACCATCCCACAGACCGGATATCAAATACCACAGCATTTGATATACCAGTCGTGGTGCACTGACTAAAATGAGAAAAATGAGAGAGGAAACCCGCTACCGCCACTCCATTCCATTCCACGGTTTTAATTATTAGGGTGTATGCTACCAAATCAAATCTCATTGACAACAATAGTAACATATGTGGCTAAAACTTCTACCTGCAGCGTATCAATCGAAATAAACACCACGGATATAAATACTACCACCCCTCACCCTTCAGGTGAATCAGACAAAATTTGGAGTCAAGCTGCTCATTTCAGCGATAACGGGTAGCGTATATCACTATTTTAGTTCCGCACAAAATTCGAGTACTGTTTTTTTACAGGTATCCCATACATGTTTCAAGCACAAGGCTACTTAACACAGTGGTACTAGATGAAATAAAATTGCATAAATGTTTTTTTCCCAGATGAAACTAATTGGGTTCTTTACAACCAACACACTCACATTTATCACTAATCACAGGACTTGTGGTGTTAACCGCTCTATCAAAAGTTCTGTGCACCTCGAACTTTGACCCATCCGGAAGTTATTTGCCTAAGTACTACCTATAACTGTAGATAAAATGTATTGAGAGCGTCGTTAAATAAACCTTTATTCCTCCTCTTCTGTGGATTGTGCGTTAAACATTGCTAAGACGATTTCACAACCACTTATACCCTCCCACTCAATCCCCGTAACTTTCAGTATCTTGTAATAGTTCAGTAGCTTGATGTGCGGTCGATCTTGGATCGATGCCCGTCGGTGGGCACATTGAGCTAGTTCTCGTTCCAACCAGTACACCACGACTGGTATATCAAAGACAGTGAGTGGTATATGCTGTCCTGTTTGTGGGATGGTACATATAAAATATTCCTTGCCACTAATGAAAAAAAATTGCGGGTTTCCTCTCTAACACTATATGTCAAAATCTCCAAAAGTTTGAAATCCAATAACCTATGATTTACGGTTGGGTACCGCAAAAAAAAACATACCACGGTATACCGCGGGTTTTGGTAAAATACCACGGCATACCACATTAGTAATGACATCATACTAATCACTGCAATTCAATGATACAATAATTGCTCAACATACAATGTCATTTGTGTGCTTTTGAACTTAGGGGCCAAACATATATAGCATACTACACTGAAATAGCAGCAGAGATTCTGGCTGATTCAGTTTACTATCTATTTCCCTCCAAAGTTGAGTAAGCATTAAACAGGACTAAACATCTCATTTAGAAACTAGCTAATACGTATAGGTAGAACATAGCCTTGTTGTATTTTAAGACCTTATAAAGTAAATGAAATAAACATAACAGATGAATTAGTTCTGTAGTTATCATTTCAGTTAAACTGGAAAAATAATGAAAATGACAAAGTTTAAACGAATGTGGTCTATTATCAGCATTTTAATTATACCAGTAGCTATTAACTACCAGTAACTTTTATATAGCTACTTATATTTCATTTGATGACCCAGGCAAACAGGTCCCTTTGTGTTTTCAGTTTGCTAAAATGTATTATTGTTCAAGTCAGTTCAAGTTAAATCGTCCTAACATCAATTCAGTTTCAAGAATAAACAAACCCCATAAACCTTAACCCATAAATCATGTAGTGCTCTAGTGGTGCGTTAAAGAAGACAAATTTCAATTTGAACTGTAATCTCACCCAACCCCCGTCCCTATCAGTATCTTGTAATAGTTCTCTGGCTTTGATGTAAAATGGGACGGGACGTAGCTTAGTGGTACAGCGCTCGATCGATGCGCGGTCGGTTTAAGATCGATCCCCGTCGGTGGGCCCATTGGGCTATTTCTCGTTCCAGCCAGTGCACCACGACTGGTATATCAAACGCCGTGGTATGTACTACCCTGTTTGTGGGATGGTGCATATAAAATATCCCTTGGTTCTAATCGAAAAAGAGTAGCCCATGAAGTGACGACAGCGGTTTTCCACTCTCCATAACTGTCCTTAATCATATGTCTGACGTCATATAACCGTAAATAAAATTTGTTGAGTGCGTCGTTAAATAAAACATTTCCTTCTTAAAGAAAAACTGTCTCTCTTTGATGTAAAATCGACAGCACGTATTTTGTGCCAGACGTGATTGGATAATATGCTCAGCTGGTGTCTGACATCATATTTCCGCCCACTTAGCTGATGCTGTAAGCGCCTTTCAAACAATTTGTTCGGCCGGAAATAGCACACTTCCTCACCTAGGCACAGAATTTCAATTGAAACGGATTTTTACGGATATAAAAAGAAAGAAGTGTTTTATTTAACGACGCACTCAACACATTTTATTTACGGTTATATGGCGTCAGACATATGGTTCAGGACCACACAGGTTTTTGAGAGGAAACCCGCTGTCGCCACTACATGGGCTACTCTTCCGATAGGCAGCAAGGGATCTTTTATTTGCGCTTCCCACAGGCAGGATAGCACAAACCATGGCCTTTGTTGAACCAGTTATGGATCACTGGTCGGTGCAAGTGGTTTACACCTACCCATTGAGCCTTGCGGAGCACTCACTCAGGGTTTGGAGTCGGTATCTGGATTAAAAATCCCATGCCTCGACTGGGATCCGAACCCTGTACCTACCAGCCTGTAGACCGATGGCCTGCCACGACGCCACCGAGACCGGTTTTTACGGATATATCAAAACATTTAAAAGCCTCTTTTTTCTTCTTTTTTAAACACTGTAGCAAAGTTCCGCAGCAATTAAAGGTTTGGTTGGGGGGGGGGGGGGGGAGGTTGTTTGGTTTTGGGGTTGTTGTTGTTGTTGTTTATTGGGGGGTGTTTGGGGGGGGGTTGGGGTGTTTGGTGTTTTTAGCTTAGTCGGTTGAGTGCACGCTTGAGTTGCTTGCGTCGCAGGATCGAACCACCTCGGTGGATCCAATCAGCTGATTGGTTTTTTCTCGTTCCAACCAGTGCACCACAACTGGACAAAGGCCGTGGTATGTGCTTTCCTGTCTTTGGGGAAGTGCATATAAAATATCCCTTGTTGCATTGGGGAAAATGTAGCGGGTTTCCTCTGATGACTACGAGTCATAATTACCAAATGTTTGACATCCAATAGCCGTTGATTTATTAATAAATTAATGTGCTCTGGTGGTGTCGTTAAACAAAAGAAAACTTTGACTATGGGTGGGTGTTGTGTCTGTCGTGTAGCACTGGATAGACCACTATACCCTCTTTTTCTCTCACTAACAACTAACCACTATGTCCTGAGGTGTATGCCCGGGGAATGTAGCGGGTTACCTCTCTAAGACTATGTGTCAAAATGACCAAATGTTTGACATCCAATAGCTCTAGTGGTGTCATTAAACAAAACAAAATGTAACTTTTTGAGGTGTGTGCCCAGGACAGCGTGCTTGATCCCTAATTGGATATAATCTCGAAATTTAAGTTGAAATGAAATAAAACATATTGAAAGTTTTTCCCCTTTGATTAAATACGTCATTTAAAAAAAATAATAACATATATAATCAATTGGTTACACTATTTTGGGAAAAAGGCGTCATTCTTAATATGGTTGTCCTGTCCCGTTGCAAATTTATGTGTGGTGTGAATTTGTCTGTCATATATAGGAGCGTTCACCGTGAAACCATGTATTATACTGAATCTTGGTGGCTTGTGTCCATTCCTAACCAGTATAACCGGTACATTACGACAGTTATAACATATGCTATGGCATATACATCTTTTTTCTACGAGAAAGCTTATATAAAAAGAAATCTTTAAAATGTAATTTTTAAAATGGCGAGTGTAGTTTAAAAAAAAATACTCCATTTTCCAACTAAGAAACAAGCACGGTGCCTTAGCCACGGAAAGTGGGGGGTGGGGGTGGACGTAGCCCACTGGTTAAGCGATCGCGTGATGCGCTGTCGGTCTGTGATCGATCCTCGTAGGTGGGCCGATTGGGCTATATCTCGTTCTAGCCAGTGCACCACGACTGGTTTATCAAAGGCCGTGGTATGTGTTATCCAGTCTGAGGTGGTGCATATAAAAGATCCCTTGCTACTAATGAAACAAAAGTAGCGGGTTTCCTCTCTAAGACTATGTCAGAATTACCAAATCGTTGACATGCAATAGCCGATGAGTTCAATGCAATCAATGTGTTCTGGTGGTGTGGTTAAACAAAACAAACTTTAACTTTATACATGTATCTGTTTGCTTGTCAGTGTGACAGCTTTAACTCGACGCTAACGTTTCCAACTTATTTGATTGGAGTCATGTATGGTCATTTGTCCAAAGTGCTGTCATTTGGGCTTTCTGGCAGGAACATACTTTTATTAATCGTTACTGTGAAAGTTCCAATAGCCGTCGCCACCCCACGGGATACAGCCAAGTTGTTTTAGTAATGATCACATATGTAGTTTCGCAGAGACAAGGCAGTAAATGCCTCGGGGCAGTAGGACAACCGCAAATTCTGATCCCTGAAGTCAAGATTTGCGTTAGAGCAGAATTTCATTTCTCGATCTTGTCTACAATTGATTTTACTTATTTCGGGTCGATCTCTGGTCGCGGTCAGGTGAACTTTACCGTCAAATATATATATATATATATATATATATATATATATATATATATATATATATATATACTCTTCATAAAAAGTAGGGGAACTCTAATAAGAATTTACAATTGCCAAAATTGTAAGGTATATTAGCTGTGGGGAATGGTTATATGATAATAGTGAATTAATTGGGAAACCGGTAGTTCAGTATTACAGTAGGTTTTATGACCACCAAAGATCTTGAAGGACGATTGGGGTCAGAAGTGAAATTTGAAAGTTGACGTTTTCTATCAGTAATGGGTGATACCGCCACGATGTGTCAGACATTCATTTAGTCGACGAGGCATACTGCGTATGAGTCTCCCAATGGCCAATTGAGGGAGTCTGTTCCACTCCTCTTGCAGCGCCTGACCACGTTCCGCTAACGTGGTCGGCGGTCTTTGACGATGACGCACACGTCTTTCTATCATGCCCCAGACGTGTTCAATAGGGGAAAGGTCTGGGCTCATTGCTGACCATGGCATTTGATAGATGTTGCGCTGCTGGAGGTGAGCATTGACGATTCGTGCACGGTGAACACGGGCATTGTCGTCCTGAAAAACAAAACGTCGATCCACACGCCTAGCAAACGGGACGACAAAGGGTGTCAATATGTTTTCCCGGTAGTACTGCCCAGTGACCCTTCCTTGCACAATATAGTGGGGGTTGGGGGGGTGGGGGGGGTTCTGTCAGTCATGGTGATACCACTACACACCATAACCGATCCACCGTCAAATCTGCCATGAAATCGCATAGTGACGTTGGCGTGCCGTTCATTTCGTCGTCGCCAGACCCGACCACGTCTGTCAAGGAAGTCCAAAGTGAATAGGGACTTATCTGAAAACATGAAGCGTGACCAGTGATGAATACCCCAGTTCTGACGCTCTCTACACCATTCACGGCTGTGGGCAATGTGACTATTTGTCAAGGTAGGCACATCCCGGGGCCGTCGAGCATGAAGATGGGCTGCATGAAGACGGCTTCTAATTTTCTGACCCGTAACTCGGACACCAGTAGCCTGATGAAGGTTTGCAACAATTTGATTTGCCGTTTGAGCTCGATTTCTTAGAGCCTGGTTATGAACGAATTGATCCTGTACTCGTTGTGCTGGGACGACCTGAACAGGGTCGATCGTCAACATTTTGGGTTTGTTGGTACCTGTTCCATAGTTTGCTAATCAATGACTTTGAAACATTGAAGTGTTGGCCACTTCACGCTGACTTCTGCCCGTTAGCAGCATGACAATAGCCCGTAGATGCTCATCGCGTTGCATACGCCGCATCGCAAACTCAAACAATAAAAATGACTAAAAACAAAACAATACCAACTGTATGATCAATAGAATGAAAAAGTTTGACAGAAATAATGTTGCACAGTGATTAATGGACCTTCCTGGAAATTGTCAAAATCGAGAATGACACCCCACGCACGTGTACGGGGCAACTGCGTGATGCACGTGCAAACTATGGAATGTGTTTTGGTGTGATAAACTAGGATGTCTGTGTACAAAACGTATGTTCGGTCTAATAGTTGATATTAACATTAATATATATATATATATATATATATATATATATATATATATATATATATATATATATATATATATATATATATATATATATATATATATATATATATAAAGACAAAACCATTTTAGCACTTTGGTAAATGTGCTTAAATGAAAGAAACGTCGTGACTTTCAAAGTGAATTAAGACACTGCGTTTAACTGATGCATCACTTGGCATTACCATAGGCGTACATTTTTGTAGGGAGGGGGTGGGGGAGCAGGCTTGTTTTTGCCCGAATTAAACGAAAATGCCAGAATCTGAAAAACAACATTTATTTATATTATCATTATAATCAAAGAGCTATATAAGGTTGCAAATAAATCACTACGCATCAACTAATTGTGAGGGTAGAATGATGGAAATACATGGTAACAAGGTCTCAGGTTAGCACATTTTGCCCGAATATCTCGATAATTTTTGCCCGAATTTGAGGTTTTGCTCCAGAACTAGAGGGGCCGTTACCAACACCACCACCCCCCCCCCCCCCCCCCCTCTGCCCCCCTGTCTCGTACGCTTATGGTCATTATTAGAAGCAGGGTATTTTCAATACAAAATGCGTAACGGTCAGATTGTAGCTTACTTTTAAAGGGGCATACCCTAGGTTTTAAACACTAA
The DNA here is from genome assembly GCF_016097555.1 of Gigantopelta aegis. Classification (NCBI taxonomy): domain Eukaryota; kingdom Metazoa; phylum Mollusca; class Gastropoda; order Neomphalida; family Peltospiridae; genus Gigantopelta; species Gigantopelta aegis. The sequence continues at coordinate 51,564,537 of NC_054700.1, forward strand.
GGCATATTTTTTACTACTAAAGCCGTGTTTGATAATTGAAATCATAATTTACATAGATTTTATTGTTTAGATTATCCATTTCTGTACATTCGAAGTGTTGTTGGTCATCCTGGTGATTTTAATATCATAAAATTGCATTTCTCATATTTTAAAAAACGCACGTGCGTCTGAGAAGTAACAGTTATGGAGTCGAGTTTTAGTCTATTTTTAGAGGGTATTTCACCGTTTCAAAGTTTGTAGATTAACTAAACTTAGTGTGCACTTTCATGGGCTGAAACTAGGGTGTGTCCCTTTAAAGTACAATGCAGTGATATAAAATTGCTAAACCTTTGTGTCTTGGTACATACACAAGCCAATAGTATAGGCAAGTATATTTGTTTAATCACACCTCAGCACATTTTCAGACGGGTATTTGATGTCTAACACGTTATGGTTATTTCGACAATTTTAGTCCATAGTTAGAAAGAGAGGAAACCCGTTGCCACCAAATATGTTTTTATTACTTCTATCGATGACGTAGCCAGAGATTATATACGCGTATATGCGCATTTTCCGATAGATAGACAGGACAGTACATACCACGGATTCATGGAATGAGGTCGATCCTTTTACATGGGTCTTCGCAGACAACAACTACCTGAGCGTATTTCGGGAACACTACACCGAGTTCCTGCAAATCAACTACTTTGACGCCAAAGCCGCAACCCTGACAGCCCTTTTCAAGGCTACACCTACCCCAGGTTCGTATAGCGTCGATACGTTTAGGCTAAATTAAAAAATTCGACAAACTTCAACTTTCGGCAGAACCGTTCAAAATTAGCGTTCACTCACTAGATATTTTTTCGGACATAACGCCAAAAAAGTACTTTAAGAGAGAGAGAGAGAGAGAAAAAATATTCTCCGCCTTTTTCGTCTCATTTACCTCGACTACAGCAAGTCCTTAACTGTTCAAATGTAAAACTGCTTTGTAATCTGGGAAAATATTTGGTCAAAGCATTTAAGTACAGACATTTTGTAATAGGATAATTTATTAAAGGGACAGACCCTAGTTTTGAAACACTAAGGCACATTTTTCACCTAGATCCTGGATTCAACCTGTAAAAATGGACACTAAATTTGGTTAATTTACAAACCTGTAATACATTTGGATACAACAGAGTAACACAAGAGTCTGTGAAATACCCTTAAACATAGACTAAAATGCAACCCTATAACCGTTACTAATCAGACGCACGTGCGTTTTTTAAAATATGAAAAATGCATTTTGTGGTATTAGAAACACCAGGATGACCGGAAACACTTCGTATGTACGGAAATGGACAATCTAAGCAATAAAATATAAGTAATGTTTGCTTTCAGTGATCATAAAAGTCTCTAATAGTGAAAAATATGTCTTAGTGTTTAAAAACTAGGGTCTGTCCTTGTAATATATCATGCCCCAATTGTCTATTTATATTCTCCACTAGCCATACTACTTCTGTCACGATTAATTATATATGTATATTGTTTGTACCAACAAGCAAATGCTTACGGTAATCAAGAATTGAAAGTCGTCAGCGAGAATCCCGCCTCCCCCCACCCCCCCCCCCCTTCCTATCTTGTTCTGAATGTGCACGTAAAACCCTATGACCTGACCTGACCTGACCTGACCTGACCTAACCAAAGAATCGAATCTCATATACAAATTAACCATTACATGCGACGTCAACCTACGTATTTGATGCAAGATTAGTGATGATAATGATGATGATAATGATGATGATGATGATAATGTTGATGAGGGCGATGATGATGGTGCAACTTATTTTCGTGTTTAATATCAATTAAAATCTAATGAAAAATGCTGACAAACATTCGTATCGTTTTCTGTGTTTGTGGCTATGTGTGTTTGTGGCTATGTGTGTTTGTGTATGACTTGACTCGTGTCAGTACGTATTTGGAGGGTCTACCACGGGAGTAACCCATGATGTCCAAACAGATAGTCAGTATTATGACGGTTGTGAATGTCAAGGTCACAATTACACGCTAAATTAAAAACTTATAATTATGGTACCAGGTAGGCCATTTTAAAAGTATAATCCACGATTGCAGAGTTGTAGATTTAAAACTTAAAAGTATCACCTTATTACTAAAAAATGACATCGTTTCATGGACCCTTAATTTTTATACATGTATAAATATTCGTGCATGCGCGTGTGCTAGAAATTGCGCAGGAGGGTGTAGAGTCTGGACTGGCGAGCGATTTTTTTAAGGTGTGGGGGAGGGGAGGTAGAGTCATGCTTACCTGAGAAATATGTTTAAAAACAAATTGCTAGCAGCCTTAGAGCGGGATGGGCGTGGCGTGTGGAGAAGGGGGGGGGGGACACGTGCATGCATGAATGCACAGGCGGGAAATCAATTTGTATAATCATCAAACTCGTGTAGATAATGCTGCAGCTGCTGTATTCCGTTCCACGAATGTCCTTGAAGATGAAGATGTGCTGTTCTATAAAGTTGTAATAAGCGATTTTAATAACGCGTTGATATCATCTCTCCTACCTTGGAGTGCGAGAGCAATAACATTTAATAATCGTCCTTCATATCTGCGACTCTTTTCATACAAACTGTAAATGCTCGCGAATTTTATGTCTAACACTGATTACCGACCACGTGACATCAGCAGCTGAGCAATATTCTTGTGTCTTGGTCTAGAAACTGTATTTCCTGCTTCAGGTTTGTACCTCTATATGCAAGTATGAGAGAGAGAGAGAGAGAGAGAGAGAGAGAGAGAGAGAGAGAGAGAGAGAGAGAGAGAGAGAGAGAGAGAGAGAGAGAGCCAGACAGACAGACAGACAGACATGGGTAGAGAGAGAGAGAGAGGGAGGTAGGGAGGGAGGGAGAGAGAGGGAGGGAGAGAGAGAGAGAGAGAGAGAGAGAGAGAGAGAGAGAGAGAGAGAGAGAGAGAGAGAGAGAGAGAGAGAGAATGAGAGGAGATAATGAGTAAATCCGCCTCCTCCAAATAGCTTACTCCTACATGGGGCGGGACATAGCCCAGTGGTAAAGCGTTCGCCTGATGCGCGGTCTGTTTGAGATCGATCCCCGTTGGTGGGCCCATTGGGTCATTTCTCATTACAGCCAGTTCACCACGACTGGTATATCAAAGGCCGTGATATGTGCTATCATGTCTGTAGGATGGTGCATATAAAAGACCCCTTGCTACTAATGGAAAATGTATCGGGTTTCCTCTCTAGAACTGTCAAAATGACCATATGTTTGACATCCAATAGCCGATAATTAATAAATCAATGTGCTCTAGTGGTGTCATTAAACAAAACAAACTTTAACTCCTAGCAATAAAGCATCAATGATTTTATATGCATGTTTCCCTCTACTGGCACATACCACGAAGTTTGATGGACCAGTAGATGGGGGGGTGGGGGTGGCTCTAGTCCATAAAGGACAATCGAAAAAAATAAGCAAAGTCACCAGCAAACGACGGGGCGTTATTTCTAATCCTTCTTGCACTGATGCACGTAGATAATAAACAGTAACGACATGGGTGGGGGTTATTTCCAGTCGTCTAGCAAAACATTTTTTACATTAAAGTAATTAAGAGAATTTGTCTCACATAATCCTGTCTGACTAGAAAAACTATAGAATGGGGCGGGACGTAGCTCAGTAGTAAAAACTACAGAATGGGGCGGGACGTAGCTAAGTAGTAAAAACTACAGAATGGGGCGGGACGTAGCTTAGTAGATCAATCTTTGTCCGTGGGAAAATTGGGCTATTTCACGTTCAAAGGCCGTGATATGTCTCTGTGTTTGTCTGTCTGTCTGTCTGTCTGTCTGTCTCTCTCTCTCTCTCTCTCTCTCTCTCTCTCTCTCTCTCTCTCTCTCTCTCTCTCTCTCTCTCTCTCTCTCTCTCTCTCTCTCTCTCTCTCTGTGTGTGTGTGTGTGTCTCATTCTCTCTTTCTCCCTCTCTTTTCTCTCTCTCTAACCATATATATATATATATATATATGGTTAGAGAGAGAGAAAAGAGAGGGAGAAAGAGAGAATGAGACACACACACACACAGAGAGAGAGAGAGAGAGAGAGAGAGAGAGAGAGAGAGAGAGAGAGAGAGAGAGAGAGAGAGAGAGAGACAGACAGACAGACAGACAGACAGACAGACATATATATAGGCTTTTCTTTACAGAAACGTCTAATCTGCTTTTTTTTCCTTTGTTCAAACTCCGATTCTGTCTAAAAGGTGAAGCTTTATTAATTTAATTTCTATTTGATGAAACATTTTTAAACACAACAAAATGACCAAAATAACTTAATTCTTAAATATCTTGAGCCAAATGACTTACATGCAACTTTATAACAACACAGAGATTAAATAAAACATACTGAAACATACAAAAAATCCGGGACTATATTAATATATTATTTTTATAACACATTTAATTTGACAAGCCATTTGTATTTTAATGGCCACACAAAAAAAAATATGATTGAAACAGAATAAATGTTTTAATAAATTAAAGTTAAAGACAGCTGAAGTAATATTTTCTCTTTTCCTTTTATTGTTCAGTATATAAATAGACATAGGTATATAGATCGTTAGTAGCTATTTCTGTGTGGGTTAGATCAAAGAGTATTTGTTCAGTTGTAATTCTAAATTCGGAAGTACGTAACGGTATAAGATGTACCGCACATATATAGGGCACGTGTGTTGAGGCCCATTTTGTAATAAATGACCCATTTTGTAATATGTACCCATTTTGTAATAAAAAACGACCCATTTTGTAATATGTACCCATTTTTTAATTAAAAACTACCCATTTTGTAATATGTACCCATTTTGTAATAAAAAACGACCCATTCTGTAACGTAGGTACCCATTTTGTAATAAAATCGGACCCATTTTGTAATAATAAATAGGTGCCCATTTTGTAATAAAAAAATGCCCATTCTGTAATAAAGGCTTAAAACGTCAGATTACAACATAGGTATAGGCCTTTGTTTAATATATACAAAGTGAAATAATATTAAACTTTGTGTTTAGATTTATTTCGATGGTCGATGGTTCGCCTGGGATACGAAATTTCTAACGCTAACCCCCTAAATATACATTGTTTTCTTGTTCCAACCAGTGCTATTCGGTTGGGGTATGAAGAACCAAGTATGTTCTACAGCTGTGTATCAAAAATAGTAGCTTGTGTGGGGGTAGTCTGTATCATAATTATCGGAACAGCAACAGCTGATTAAAATACTTTGTGATGTTAAAGAAGCATACATTAAAGATTTAATTAATATTGATAAGTATATTAGTTTGGCACAAAAATTATAAGTTAAGGCACTCTCTTGTCTAAAAGCATACTAGTTGTCACTTTTCTTTTATACTGTTTGTGAATGTAATACTTTTATGCATGTAGGTAACATTTAGTTTTATATATTTCATTGTATTATTACCTAACATGAAAAACCAAAAGCGTGTAATTGATGAATATAATAATTGAATTCTCTTGTGCGTTTATACATACTGTGTATATATGCTGTGCTGATAAGCTTACAGCTTAAAGCAATAAAATAATTGAATTGAAACACATATACATTTAAAACAGGAGATGATTATTTTGTCGTGCATTGATTATACTCTCCGTATGGATGAAAATTTGGATCCTAGCTAAAATAATACAAAGGTGAATGAATACATATACACAATCCAATGAATGCATATGTAAGTTGCACATTTTTCTATCCCAGCCCTTGAATTCTCCTTAATTTGCATCAGTTTACTTTTAACTAAATGTTGTTTATTCGTACTATAGATTACACATCAATTTTCTTTTTTCAGATCCTTCACATCCTGCTTCTGCATAATAATAATGTTAGAATAAGGTGTATTGGGAAAAGAAAATTATAAATTTTACGCAACCAAACGGACGCTCTCTCTGTCTCTGTCTCTGTTTCTGTTTCTCTCTCTCTCTCTCTCTCTCTCTCTCTCCTCTCCTCCTCTCTCGCCTCTCTCTCTCTCTCTCTCTCTCTCTCTCTCTCTCTCTCTCTCTCTCTCTGTGTGTGTGTGTGTGTGTGTGTGTGTGTGTGTGTCTGTGTGTCCATCTTTGTATTTATCTGTGTGTGTCTCTGTGAATATATAGTTTTGATAACGGGTTTTTTTTCATGAAAGTTTTCATTATTCAAAGAGAGAACTTTCCTTTGTTAGAAACGATGACAGTTTGGCTAACAACTTTCAGTTATTTTTGCAATACAGGTCTGTCTGTCTGTTTCTCTCTCTCCCTCACTGTTTCTCTGTATGTCTCATTATATCTGTATCTCTGTCTCTGTTTCTCTCTGCTTATCTGTCTGTTTTTCTCTCTGCTTGTCTGTCTGTCTGTCTGTCTCTCTCTCCCTCTCTCTCTCTCTCTCTCTCTCTCTCTCTCTCTCTCTCTCTCTCTCTCTCTCTCTCTCTCTCTCTCTCTCTCTCTCTATGTGTCTGTGTGTCCATATTTGTATTTATCTGTGTGTGTCTTTGTGAATATATAGTTTTGAAAACAAGGGGTTTTTTCCTTGAAAAGGTTCATTATTCAAGGAGACTTTCAGTTCTTTTCAAAACATACGTTTATTTTTCAGTGAATTCATACATTTATAATAATATTTTGTGTTGACTTCAGGAGGAAATACCTGTACATACTTATAATTTATGTAAAAAATAAACCGGTTTTGATACACAATGTTCCTTATCGAAATATTATTAGCACATTTATGAATTAACTTAAATAGTTCCTATTGTCATGCATAAGGGATAGTTCATGTTCAGTTACTACGATTTAACATTTCCTGACATAGTATATGTTTAATCTATGGGATCGTTCAATTAGTTGTGCAGCAATTTATTCAAATACATCAAATCTTATTCAAAATTCTGTAATATTATTACACTGTATATATTTAAAATGTTCATATTTATGGGATTATTAGCAAATGTACATAGAAGTTTAGAAAGAAATATATATATATACCAATATTGCCGGTAACCATAACAAAAGAAGAATAAGAATAAGAAAGGCAAGTGTGGGTAGTTATATAATATATATATATATATATATATATATATATATATATATATATATATATATATATATATATATATATGTCACGGGGATTCTATAATACCCGTAACTGAATAAAACACGATTGTCCAAATATCTCTCCTAACTGTATATCTATTAGATCTCTCTGTAACGGGCGGTTATACCCTAATGTGGATCGTCTAGGTATGATCAGAGATAGATCTTATATAAAGTGTATATTATTATAGCACGTTTAGTTCACTAGAAAACACAACAAAAACACAATACACTTTGGAATCTGTATTAACCTACGCTGACAAATGTACTGCCGCGGTAGTTAATTAATAACAACAATAATATCAACCCAGAACTGATCACTTAATTAGTTAATCTCTAGGTGTCTAGTTTACACAATATGCTAATCACTTCACCGTGACACAACACCCACACGTGTGATAATTGAGAAACGCTAACACACACACGTGCGATAATGGAGAAACGCTTCCAGGGGAACTTAATTAATAAAGGAATTACAACACTATTCCTAACTGGTTAATTTTTTAATTAACCCTAACTACTCATTCAATAACCTTGTAATACAGAATTAATACTGGTACCTATCACAATAAAGACAATAACCTACAGTTTACCTAGGTCCTCTAGGATGACTGGCTAAGCTTTATATATATATATATATATATATATATATATATATATATATATATATATATATATATATCAGAACGGTGAGCCTACAGAATACTGCGTCAGATGATCGGCAGCACCGTCTAAATAATATTGGTATAATACAGTATTAAAATATTTAAAGTCACATCAATCACATCAAGGTTATACACAGAGCAGAAAATATATATTTACCAAAGTCCCGTCTGAACTAATATAGATCGTTCAGTGGACGGACAGCCGTTCCCCTGGATACTTCCAAAATTGTTTCTCCCCGATATATCTAAAATCCTAGCTATTTATTCAAAACTCTCAGAGACAGCGAATATCGCCTGGGGGTACAAGGCGGTACCTCACGTATCATGTGGATTTTCCACAACCACCACGCCGGCATATTTTTCTCTGATCGTCAGACTGGCTGTCGCCATTCCGCGAGCAATCCCCTGGCCATAAACAGCACTACCGGAGATATTACGTAACTATTAGCCACATGGCCTCCACACTTGCTCTGAGTGTGTATTAGGCGTACAGCTCGACGACCGTCGCGCAAAGGTATTACGTAACAAGTTGCCCCTCTGGGCTAAGTGCATTTGGAACTGCACACGGTCCTCTAAAACAATTAATATCGTCACAGGCGAAAAGAAATTAAGAGCATGTACCGTCACAATATATATATATATATATATATATATATATATATATATATATATATATATATATATATATATATATATATATGCATTCAAGACCGCATATGAGCACATAGTCAGGCGGCAAACTAAAGTACAGTGTAAGCGGTAAATCGGTTAATGGACAGTACCTGTACACAATAATTGTAGAATTAACTTCCACAACCATCGGCTGAATGATCACATGTGTTTTATGTGTATTGTTCACTTTCTCGTGGTGGGTGGGGGATGGGGTAGGGCGGCTGGGGGTGTGGGGAGGGAGTGTCAGTGGGAAATCACTTTTGACGGATACTAGTTTAAGTGTATTTCAGCTTAAGTAGTTGTCAATTAAACCCACTGTTTTTAATCAGCTGCTACGGCTTTTACAACACATTCATGTAGGTTACTTTCTCTTACACATATCTACACTTAGATTATAATGTAACAGTCGTGGCGTAATGGGCGGGGGGGGGGGGGGGGGAGAAGGAACTGGTTGGAACGGCAAAAAAAACAATTGATGTGTTCACCGAGGAGGTTCTATCCTGTTACCCAAGTCCCCCAGGCGAACGTCCAACCGATTAAGCTAGATCCCGCCCCGATCATGATAGATAATACCACACGATGGGTTACGAAAAACAGCAAGGATATTTTATATGCACTTTTCCATAGTCAGGATAGTACATACCAGGGCTTTTAGTATACCAGAAGTCCACAGAAGTTCGATCCTGCGACACAAGCACCTCAAGCGAGCGGTCTGGAGTAATGGATGAACGGAAAAACTGAATAGGTTCACTTACAGAATCAACCTTAAGACATATTCGTACCCCTGACGAACTCCCAACCATTGAGAAAAAATCTAAATACAAAGTTTAACATTATTTCAATTTGTATATATTTAACATCTATGTCGTATTCTGACGTTTTAAGCCTTTATCACAGAATGGGCTTTTTTTTTATTACAAAATGGGTACCTATTTTTTATTACAAAATGGGTCCGATTTTATTACAAAATGGGTACCTACGTTTATTACAGAATGGGTCGTTTTTTTATTACAAAATGGGTACTTATTACAAAATGGGTCGTTTTTTATTACAAAATGGGTACATATTACAAAATGGGTCGTTTATTACAAAATGGGCCTCAACACACGTGTCTCCTATTGATCTAGACATAAGTAGAAGTCTGACGTAAAACCGGTCATTGTGTTGTTATTGATCAATTATGCAAGAGCTATTTCGCTTTTTATTGACCTTCTTGAAGACAGAAATAGGTATAAGTGTTTAAGGATTTCGTTCGCCTATTTCCGATTGATAAATGAACAAATATATAATACGAAACTTGGAGAGAGAAAAAGATGGCGTGACGTCACGTGGTATTTCTTATTCAGTTATCTACAACATTAGTCTTGGAGTCTCTTCTTCTTCTTCTTTTTTCTCTTCTTTTTTTCTTTTTTTAATTTTTTTTTGGCACAAACCGTAATTCTGTATTGACCAATTGATAAATGATTTGATTTTTAAAAATATCCGTCGAGTTTAATACAGCGCCGTTCAATAAATACGAACGCAAAATCTTTGTTTTTTTACCATATCCGACGATAAGTCTCGCTCATGTTGGGAAGGGACATAATTCAGTGGTAAAGCGCTCGCCTGATGCTCGGTCGGTTTAGGATCGATCCCCGTCGGTGGTGAACCCATTGGGCTATTTCTCGTTCTAGACAGTACACCACCATTGGTATATATCAAAGGCAGTGGTATGTGCTATCCTATATGTGGGATGGTGCATATAAAATATTCCTTGCTTAGCTACTAATTGCAACATGTGTTAAAATTACCAAATGTTTGATATCCAGCGGCCGATGATTAATAAAGCAATGTGCTCTAGTGGTGTCGTTAGACAAAACAAACTTTAACCACCCCGTGGCACCACTCTACAGAGAACGTTACGTAACTGTTGAATGGTCCTTACAAAGAAGCGTTCTCCAAACGGAAACATCTTCTATGTCGAGTTCAGCCAGAAAAACGTGCGCTAGACTGGTTTATACCCTCAGCGTAAAACCGAATTACCACTTCGGAAACCAGTCAGAATAGTTCGCAAACCTTAACTTAGAAAGGCTGGCTTGAGGCACAATTCATTCAAGCCATGTTAGATTAGTGGATGACCGAATTATTGGTTTAAGCGTTCGCATCTGTGCTTATCACTGATCAGTGTTACAGAGGTTTTAAAATGTGTTACCTTGTCCGAAAACCGTTTGAGTAAAGGCGACGCCACATGATACGAAAGAAAGAAATGTTTTATTTAACGACGCACTCAACACATTTTATTTACGGTTATATGGCGTCGGACATATGGTTAAGGACCACACAAATATTGAGAGAGGAAACCTGCTGTCGCCACTTCATGGGCTACTCTTTTTCGATTAGCAGCAAGGGATCTTCTATATGCACCATCCCGCAGACAGGCAGTACATACCACGGCCTTTGATATACTAGTCGTGGTGCACTGGCTGGAACGAGAAATAGCCCAATGGGCCCACCGACGGGAATCGATCCCACACCGATCGCGCACTGAGCGAGCGCTGTACCACTGGGCTACGACCCGCTCCTCCACACGATATGAGTGCCTCGAACGATAATATACACGAGAATAGCCTGCAGACAAGACAAACATTGTGGTTTCTTCAGTTTGCTGTGTAATTTGTTATTTTAGTCCAATGCACTCGTATCGTGTGGTGTCGGCTTAAGAAATATTAGACTTTCGTGATCTACGTCATCATGTCATGCGAACTGGTTTTCTTTCTTCGTCGCTATGTTTATTGTTCATAAATTATGATGTAGACAGCCAAAATCATTGTTAAAGTCGCACATCCCAGTTTCATCCTGTGGAAATAGACACTGAGTATGGTTAATTTACAAACCTGTAATACTTTTGGGTAAAGTTACAATGGAGTGAAACAAGAGTCTGTGACGTTGAAACGGGGAAAATACCCTTAAAATAGACTAGAGCTCGTATTCATAACCGTTACTTCTCAGAGGTACGTGCGTTTTTAGAAATATGAAAAATGAGTTACTAGAAACACTCCAGATGTACGGAAATGAATAATCTGAACAATAAAATCTAAGTAATGTCTGGCTTCAATGATCGAAAACGGCTCCAATGATATAAAAAAATACACCGTAGTGTTTAAAAATTAAGAATCTGTCACTTTAAAGTTACCACATAAACGTACGAGTGGTATAAATGGTTAATATGTCACTTCGCAAGCCAAGGTACTATTCCATATAATATAGTATACTACATTTCGTACGGAATGGTACCTTGGTTTGCGAAGATTGCTTATTGTACAATTTTGATATTTCGACCGACAGCCGATAACCCCGAGTTCGACATAACAGAACGATGGTCTCTGCTGTTGGTCAAAATATCGCAAGTGTGCAATAACCATATTATGTACACCCCTCGTAAACCTTTTGTGGTGATTGACTTGTACCACGCCTTGTGTAGTTCTTCTTTCTTTTTTATTATTGTTTTTTCTTTAACGACACCACTAGAGCACATTGATTTATTAATCATCGGCTATTGGATGTAAAATATTTCGTCATTTTGACATATAGTCTTAGAGACGAAACCCGCTACAATTTTTCGCTAGTAACAAGGGATCTTTTATATGTACTATGGCACAGACAAGACAACACATACCACGGTCTTTGATATACCAGTCATGGTGAACTGGCTGGAACGAGAAATAACCCAAATGGTCCCACCGATAGGAATCGATCCCAGACCGACCGCGCATCAAGCGAGCGCTTTACTACTGGGCTACGTCCCGCCCGTTTTGTGTTCTAGTCCCACAGCTTTTTGCACTGTGTTTTAAATAATTATACAATTTTTATTTTTTTAATAGAAATAATCATATGTATTTTTGTTTGGCACCCAATAGCCGATATATATGTTTGTGCTGGAGTGTCATTAAACATACATGCATTCATGTACCACGTCCTTATTAAGTGACGTTGCATGACGTAATAAGAAAGTGTGGCTCGGTGAGAGGTGGGGTGGGGGGGGGGGGGGGTAAAGAGGTGCGTGGTTAGACATATTTATTGCACCATTTGTCAATGGAAACCCATCCTAACTGTAGTATAACTGTTCCTTAAGAGATGATTTTCTTTCTTGTTTTTATTACTAAAGAAACGAAACGAAACTACAAACAGAAAAATCCAATAAAATAGGTCAAATTACGTCATGGTGATAGAAACAGCAAAGGAGGGAGTGTTGACGGCCGTAACGTGATATTAAAGGCATATTGTCACAAACCACTGACCTATTTAAAGGGACATTCCTGAGTTTGCTGCATTGTAAGATGTTTCCGACTAATAAAATATTTCTACGATTAAACTTACATATGAAATATATTTTCTTGTTTAGAATATCAGTGTCTGCATATTCAATGTGTTTCTCGTCGTCTTAATATTTGTAAGAAGCCCAAACTGGATTTTGTCTTCAAATAATTTCGTACGTACGAAAAAACAATATTTTAGAAAATAAGATGGCATTTAACCTAGTACAAATATTAGAACGATCAGAAACACGTTTAATATACAGCCACTAATATCTTATGCAAAACAATATATTTGATATGTAAACTCAGCAAACTCAGGAATGTCCCTTTAATGGTCTAACAGAGTATTACCTGAACAAAAATAATTTGATTTGTCCCTAAATGTACTTTATTCAACCATCTTCATAACCACCATACTCCATTTATTAATGACATTTTTAAAAATAATTGAATTATGGCAATGGTCCATAATTCAAAAACTAAAATTGCCGAGAAAGATGACATGGATTTCACTCCATCATGGTTCAGTTTAGGTAATGCGATAGCTAGATTTGGTTCCCAACAATTAATGTAATTTTTATTTGTTATCCGTTTTTAGATAAATAAGTTCCTTAAATCCGTGACAGTATGCCTTTAAAGGGAAGAGTCTTTTAGCGTCACATGGTGGAGGGGTATAAAAATATGCGTTAGATAATTGTTGAACGGACCCCTAGGATAGGCTACATTATCGAAACTGATGAAGCTGATTGAAATAGTTCAATATATTCTGACATGTTATGAAACACACGCCATTACACACGTTTTATTTATGTACGGTTCGAATGGTGCGAAAGCTTTAATGTTTTACGTTTCCATTCAAAATACATGTAAAAACAAAGGAAGGAAAAAATCGCCCTTGTTCCCTATGGATTCACAATATGTATTAGGATTATCAGTACCCTACCGATCCAACTGGAGGAGACTATAGGTTTCATGCTCTAGCACTAAATTACTTTTCGCTCCCACTGTTGAAGCACATTGTTAAGGTTTAATCGACTTCCCTAAAGACGGAAATAAAATACTGTGATTGCTCGTGTGTATAGAAAATAAATAAAGAAAGAAATGTTTTATTTAACGTCGCACTCAACATATTTTTATTTACGGTTGTATGGCCTGAGACGTATAGTTAAGGACCAACCAGATAATGAGAGAGGAAACCCTCAGCCGAAGGGGGGGGGGGTGCAACTTAAAACAAGGGCATATACAGCATTCCAAAATACACTGCAATCCTGTCTACTAATTGAAAACAATGTAGCGGGTTTCTTCTCTAAGTTTACGTCAAAATCATCAATCTGCTCTTGTGGTGTCGTTAAAGAAACAAACTTTAACATATGAGAAAAGCCACGAGAATAGCAGATTGTGACAGGATAACATTACGATTTCATCGATTTCTTTGTAATAGACTATTCTCGTCCTCGGCACTCATATTGTGTGGCGACGCCTTTAGGCCGCTTTCGTACACGCACGGCGTCCAGCATACGGCGTGCAGTATACATGTGAAATGTAAAATAGTATGCATGTTAATATGTAAAATATTATTCACAACCAGTTGGTGATAGTCTATAATGAAGGGTAGACGTGCACCAACCAGTGTCCCTGTCAGGGTATGTGCTATCATGTCTGTTAAACAGTACATAATAAACATATCTTTCTTTGCTAACCGGATGCCTTCATTTCACATTTTTATGTATGTGAGGGTTTTTTTTCTTCTTTTTCATGCACATGTGTACGTCCATGCTTCCTTACAGAACATCACCAACTAATGGATAGCATCAACGTCATCAGCAAGAAGTTAATGACCTATTACGCAAAGCTTCATATTATGTAAATGCAAACTACTTGACGATAATGAAGATATTCGGATACATCTCAAGCAAGTATCGGACACGCGCAATAAAACCAAAACACGACATTAATGCCATGATTGCCCATTACTTCGGGATATATAATCCTTGCTTTTAAACATATGCCATTATCGACTCTCTTTTTTTCTTTTTCTTTCTCACTCCCGTCAGTAATTACGTCATATCTGACTGGCCGCTTGCATAAAACGTCAGCCACAGTTGTAAGGCAGGCCGAGAGAGTTGCGTGATAAAGTTCCACTAACGATGTTCGGCGGTGTCGTGTTTTAATGGATTAAAGTCGCGACTCTTCGTATTGTCCACGGGGAATATTACTTTATCAATAAGTATTAAACAAGTCTGGAAAAACATTTCAACTCATAATGGCACTCCACAACGGCCTTAGTATGGGGAAGTGGGAAGGTGGCTAGACTATGAAATCGTGGGAGAAGTCACGATCTTGTAAAAAAAATACCCTTCTTTTGATTCTGCCATGTGCAACGATATGATTTTGAATGCGTTAATGGTTTTTCTTGTTTAGATTAGACACATATTTCAGGATGTTTAGGGTCGTAGGCTACTTTACGGGGGCAGCAAAGCGCAATCGCATCCACCAAAAATACAAACTTTATCCTTTTTAGTTCCCTCTTTTTTTTTTCTCCTGGAGTAAACTAACCCCTTTTTACTGCGCCCTGGAGTAAATCCCTTTTTACTGCGCCCTGGAGTAAACCCCTTTTTACAGCGCCCTGGAGTAAACCCCTTTTTACTGCACAACCCTTTTTTACTGCGCCCTGGAGTAAACCCTTTTTTACTGCGCCCTGGAGTAAACCCCTTTTTACTGCGCCCTGGAGTAAACCCCTTTTTACAGCGCCCTGGAGTAAACCCCTTTTTACTGCGCCCTGGAGTAAACCATTTTTTACTGCGCCCTGGTTCTTATTGTACCGCCACAAAACATATGATCAGTTAGGTGCGGTTTTGATGGTTACGTTAAACCCTGGGACCATGACCTTGATAGTTTGTAATTGAAAGCCCGGGCCTGTATGAGGTGCGGAAGAGGTGGTCAGATGGATACTGGACACGCGTACATCAGGAGGAGGAGGTTTAAAGTGTCGCCATTGTTGTTTTGTTGTAGTTTCATTTACATCGGAAATTAACTATATATACGATGCTTTTATTCATCCCGTCTTCTACACACATACACCTTTAAATTGCGTGACTACTATCATGTCGACCACTTCTAGTATCTCAGGTTTGGGATGTAAAAAAAATGCATATAAAATTTAATGATGCCTTTATTGGTAGGAGTAGCTATTTGGAGGCCTTGGATCTATCTCTCTCTCTCTCTCTCTCTCTCTCTCTCTCTCTCTCTCTCTCTCTCTCTCTCTCTCTCTCTCTCTCTCTCTCTCTCTCTCTATCCTGTCTGTGAGAAAGTGCATATAAAAGATCCCTTGCTGCATTTGAAAACAAAATATGTAGCGGGTTTCCTCTGATTATTATATGTCGAAATTACCAAATGTTTTACATCCAACAACCGATGATTAATGAATCGATGTGCTCTAGTGGTGTTGTTAAACAAACCAAACGAAATGTCCCGAGTGATATAATTTTCAGTTGTCTGGAGTGTTAGCGAGTTCCAATGACAGTTATTTCACGAGGGATATAAACATGATACCAAATGGAAGCGAGTTTAATATCGTATATATTACCTATAGTCGATCTTAATTTATATCACTCAAATGCTTGGTTGACGTTCCTGTAAGGATGTAGCGCGCCATTCGATGACATCACGAAGTGTTACATCCCACTTGGCGTTCTAGTGGGACGTATCATTTGCTTATCCTGTAACTTACCCATGATATCCATGTCATAAACTCATGTGATAATTTACTTTATTAACCCGGTTAATAATGGTATGCAAATTTGCAAGGTCTCTAGGTAATTTGTTGCTGTGGATGGGTCATTTGCTTACAAGCCAACAAGACCCGTGTACCTGAGCGTAACGTTTTCAAAGATTTGTTTAAAATGTGTGACGTCATCTGTGCTAATCGTGATTACGTCATATTATTGATGGCGGTGACTTTAGTACTGTGATTTACTAAAAAAAATAGTAATTAGAATGTTATTTTAGAAGTGTTATAGGATAAATAGAATTCGCTACTCGTGTTTTTTAATATGTAAAATATCAACCTCGTCTAGTTAATCAGATATTTGTCTCGGCAGAGCCACGACAAATACCGATTAACATAGACTCGGTTAATATTTTTCATATTAAAACATACTCGTGACGAATCCTCTATATATGTATCAAGATATTTTTAACTATATGAGTTATAAAGTAGTATACACCAACTCGATATAATTGTTTCACCTTAGTGTAATATTTTTGTCTTTGTTACATGTTTCTGGCGTTTACGTATTTATTATGCTTTTCAGTTGTTTTTTCCGTGAGTTTTTTTTTAATTTACTTCTGTATTTTCTTCTTCTTCTTTTCTTTTTTTTTTTTCTTTTTTTTGAGGGGGGGCTACGTGTGTGTGTGTGTGTGTGTGTGTGTGTGTGTGTGTGTGTGTGTGTGTGTGTTTTGTACACATATACACATGCATACACAGTTATTAAATCATTCACTAATTCATTCTTTCATACACGCTACTATTAACCACTAACCCACTTTTCTGGACAGCCAGCTCAGATAGCTGAGGTGTGTGCCAAGGATAGCGTGCTTGAACCTTAACTGGATATAAGCACGAAAATAAGTTGAAATTAAATTAAATACACGCTACATATATACGATAAATATTGTTTCTGTTTTTCTACTTTTGGAAAGTCTTTATCATTTTTTGCTCTTCACATTTCAGGCTGTTATATTCAACGTGAGAAGAGGCCCATTCGAGGAGGAATTTTATCAGTGTGTGACTTTTGGTTCCTATGCCGGTGAATGGCAAAGACAGCTGTACTCAATAGCTTCGTTGTTGCTAATGTTCGTAATACCCTTGGTGACGATTGGGACTGCATACGGGTTAATATTTTGTACTATTTCAAGGAAATCGAAAGAATATACAGGTAAGTTTCACTTGCTACGGTAATACATGTATTATTATTTATTGAGCCGTTCAGTGTGTTCGGTTTCTTCTCGTGTTGATACGTGACTAGTCTGAACTGCTACGCAGACCCGTAGGAACGACTTTGGGATTGGGGGGTGGGGGGGGGGGTGGGGGGCACTGACAGATCGAGTACAAACTCTGTATCAAATTTTGGATACAATGGCAAACATTAATGTGATAAAAAATATTTTAAAAAGCTTACACGTTATGTCATGATGTAAGATCTGCAAAGAAGCTACAAAATAAATTTTACAAAATGTATAAAATAAAATTAGAAATAGAGGATACTCCCCGAGTGTCTTGTGATATCATATTTATACTTTTATCAACGAGTGCTCATAAATTATGATATCACAAGATACGAGGAGGGTATTGTTTTTATCATCCATTATTATTCTTTTCATTTGCAAGTATATTCGGCAGCGGTAGACTCTTTAACTAGCAGAGCGATAGTGGTGTGACGTTACTAATGACAGGTTTAGCGCTTAAACGTACAGTGACGTAACAAAAGAAGCGACATCTTCTAGAAGATCGCAGAAGATATCGCAAATTGTAGTGCCAGCGATATCTCCTACAAAAGCCTTTAATGGATGATAAATTTGCATAACAGCCCATACTATCGGGTAAAGCTGCAGTCTCGAATATAGGTTTATTTTTTTATTTTACTATATTACTCGGGAATGTTTAGCTGGTCTTACAGTGTGCTTTCACCTTAAAATATGGCCGCCGTATAGATAGGTTGTCCTCATTAGCCAGGGCTATACACACACGGCCACCGTGTACATAGCCACTTCTGTGTCAAGTAATAAAGATGGCGGCCTATATTACGAATGTAGGCCTATTTATGGAATTCATCTTTGTTCGCAATATTTAGCACGATATATAGTTCAGAAAGATCCTTGCGAACTGCGGCAGCGGGTAAGTACAAAGAAGGGTTTCGGCAGTACAAAGCATTAGAGGAGAAGCGGTTACAGCGATTCGCAGTGGCGGATCCAGAAAATCCATTTGGGGGGGGGGTTAATGATATGAGGCGGAATGCCAAGGGAACTTTGGAGGAATTTTGGAGGGGGGTCGTAAAATACTGAAAATTAATATATAATAAAATTATAACTGTCGCAAAATTTAACGGGGGGGGGGGGCGGGCCCCTTCCCCCAAGATCCGCCTCTGATTCGTAACTGTTAAAGAGCCCCTGTGTATTATTATGTTATAGATGAACAGTTCTTCCTAATAAATGGCAAACAATTATTATAGTGGAAGATAGTGACGTTCAAAATGATCAATTACAATGGAACATGAATCGGCTAGACTCTACCGATGTGACGTTTGATTATAAAAGTTCACAATTGATTGTCGCTGGAAATGTTAACGGTAATTGTGAACAAGACAATAGGTGCATAGTCCTAATAACTCAAATACGCCGTACGGTTATGAAACTTTCGGTTGGTGCAAACCGATTATAACGGGTGATCGATGAGGAAATCCTAACCGATTCCCAACGTTACTGGAAGACAATAGCCACAGATTTATTGTTTTTACACGTACATTTTATACACAGTTCATCCATTATTAAACAACTAATCTTGCGCTTCAGTATGAACATGTCATGTCAACTTGTTTTCGTGCTTATATCCAATTAAGGTTCAATCACGCTGTCCTGGGCACACACCTCAGCTATTTGGGCTGTCTGTCCAGGACAGTAAATTAGTGGTTAGTGTTTAGTGAGAGAGAAGAGGGTGTAGTGGTCTTACACCTACCCACTAAGTCGTTAAAACTCGCTCTCGGTCGAATCCGGTACCAGGCTGCGAACCCTGTACCTACCAGCCTTATGTCCGATGGCTTAACCACGACACCAGCGAGGTCGGTCCCAGTATGGACAGAAAGAAAGAAATATTTTATTTAATGATGCACTCAACTCATTTGTGTTTACGGTTACGTGGCGTCGGACATGTAGTTAAGAGCCATAGAGATAATGATATTAAAACAAGGTACCGTAAATCCTTGAACAGAGGCCTGCCTTGAATTGAAGCCTGCCTCGATTAGAGGCTGGGTCTCAGAGCGTCGCGAAATAGATAGAAGTCTGCCTCGATTAGAGGCTGGGTCTCAGAGCGTCGCGAAATAGATAGAAGCCTGCCTCGATTAGAGGCTGGGTCTCAGAGCGTCGCGAAATAGATAGAAGCCTGCCTCGATTAGAGGCTGGGTCTCAGAGCGTCGCGAAATAGATAGAAGTCTGCCTCGATTAGAGGCTGGGTCTCAGAGCGTCGCGAAATAGATAGAAGTCTGCCTTGAATAGAAGCCTGCCTCGATTAGAGGCTGGGTTTCAGAGCGTCGCGAAATAGAATAGAATAGAAGCCTGCCTTGTTCCGCTTTCTAGCTTTGTCAGGTGAATTACCGTGTTATACTCGTCACTTCCGTTGCATGACGTCACATTTTAACCACATGGCGAGAACAGCAGAACAGGAAAATGATTTTGAAAATAAATAGAAGCCTGCCTTGAATGGAGGATTTACGGTATCTTTTGTATTCACCATCCCACAGTCAGTACAGTACTTTCACGTTATTTGTTACACCAGTAGTGGAGCATTGACTGGAACAAGAAATAGCATAATTTTGTATCTTAGATCGATCGCGTATCAGGCGAGCATATTTACAACTGAGCTACATCCCTCCCCCATTCTGCTCCAGCATCAAGACAATAACCATATTAAAAAGCTTCAACAATCATTATTGCTACATACTCGCCAGTTTGGTATACAGAGACCGAACACCCAAACCCCTATTCCCTGGTATAAACCGGTCAAACAAACTCTGTGATCCCAAGGGAAAAACTGTTCGCCGTGCAAATCAAGTGACCCCAATTCTTGACTATAACATATTTATTATTTTGTTTAAATCTATAGTTCCTGTAAATTATAAATAACAAATATCTGAACCAATGTCAGAAATATGGGTGCCATCAAATCTAAATAATCCACAATGAAAACTGATATCTGAATGAGAAATCACTTTTCCGTGTAATTCAGAAACGTTTTGACAGTTTCCTTTCAATATACTCGTGACTTTCTCTCAATTGCTTTCAGATTTTTACCACTTTTAATGCCATTCACAATTCCAAGGGGAATGTTAATTAAGCGTCTCTGTGCGCTATTCACACAGCCCTGTTTCTTGATTGTGCATCGCTTCACTGCAGTTTACGGTACTAAGTAAATTAGCGGATTCGAGACTCGCGCACTTTGGTAAATGGAAATGTCGGCAGACAGAAATGACCAACAGAATGGAGTTAAAGAGCACTAGAAACTATGGCACCCGAGGAAAGTGAACCGAGTAAAGGCCATGAGACGAAGAAGCCTTATTTTCGATGAACTGTTGGTTAAAGCAGTGTGTTGGGATCAGTTAGTACGGTGATGTGTATACATGTCTGGCCTTCAAAGAATGGCTATGTCATGTGCTGTACACAGTTAATTGTTTCGTGACAGATGAATCGAAAGTCGTGGTATGCGTGCTATTGTTGCGGTCGTGTCACGCGCAGAAGAGGGGAATCGATTTAACGTTTCTGATGATCATCCAGTCTAATTGATATAGGAAATAGCTGCACTGTACACATGTGCTTGTAACTTAAAGTAACAATTAACACCCAATACGATATCACACGAGTCACGATGTGAGGTAAACGTTAATATAACGATGATGATGATGATGGTGATGATTGTGGTGGTGATGATGATGATGATGATGATGGTGGTGGTGGTGGTGGTGATGATGATGATGGTGATGGTGGTGGTGGTGGTGATGAGGATGATGCTGATGGTGGTGGTGGTGGTGATGATGATGATGATGGTGGTGATGATGATGGTGGTGGTGGTGGTGGTGGTGATGATGGTGATGATGATGGTAGTGGTGGTGGTGATGATGAAGATGGTGATGATGATGATGGTGGTGGTGGTGTGGTGGTGATGATGATGATGTGGTGGTGGTGGTGATTATCTTGATCATGATGATGACGATGATGGTGACGATGACGCTTTATTCTGTCAGCCACATCAAATGAATTACCATTTTGGGGGTGACAGTTAGCCATCGGACTAAAGGCTGGCTGGAAAATAAGTATTGGGTCCATATCCCGGTGCACATGGTGCACTTGGTTGAGTATTAACGTCCAAGACTTCCTCTGCACTTAGCACTCCAAGCCTTGACCGTAACATTTTTTCAGTGGTAGCTTACCTGAAACATGGGTGGAGGCAGGAGGAACTGCTCCCCCAACTTTAAAGATAGTGCGTTGCCCACCCCATCCCATCCCCATGCGTGTTTGAAGCGATTTAATTTATAACTGGTTTTTAATTTGATATAAAAAAATAAAATTAAAGTGCCAAATGGAAGGATATACGCAGGAAGATCAAGCGAAACGTGTATACAATGGACGTACAGCGTTTTGGGGAGTAACATTTTTAATGTCAGTTCTTTTGGCATAACGTTTTTTAAGGGACGGGACGTAGCCCAGTTGTAAAGCGCTCGCGGTCGGTCTAGGATCGATCCTCATCAACTGCCCCATTTGGCTATTTCTCGTTCCAGCCAGTGCTCCACGACTGGTGTACCAAAGGTCGTTGTATGTGCTATCCTGTCTGTAGGATGGTGCATATGAAAGATCACTTGCTAATAATGAAAAACAAATGTTGCGGGTTTCCTCTCTAAGACTACATGTCATATTACCTAATTTTTTATATCCAATAGCCGATGGTTAATAAATCAATGTGCTCTAGTGGTGTCGTTAAACAAAAAAACTAACTTTTTTCTCTCTTTTTTTTGGGCCTAACGTTTTTGTTAACGGTGTTTGAGGAATCCCAACACTCTCAAATTTGTAAATGACGTCATGAACGTATCATTTACATTAGCACCACATAAACTTATCTCTGCAACAGTTGTGTCTTCTCCTTCTTCTTCTTTTCGTGTGTGAAGCACGCTTCATTTCATTTCAACTTATTTTCGTGCTTATATCCAATTAAAGTTCAAACACGTTGTCCTGGGAACACGTCTCAGCTATCTGGGCTGTCTGTCCAGGGCTCCGTTCCATGAAGCGATCATTGCACTAAGATCACCTTAGTGCATAAGGTAGCTATGCACTTAAGGTGATCTTAAGGCTAAGATCGCTTTGAGGAACGGGGCCCTGGGCAGTTGGTTAGTTGTTAGTGAGAGAGAACAGGGTATAGTGGACCTACCCATTGAGTCATTAAAACTCGCTCTTGGTGGGAACCGGTACCGGGCTGCGAACCCAGTAGCTACCTGCCTTATGCCCGATGGCTTAACCACGACACCACCGAGGTCGGTCGAAGCCCACTGAGAATGTTAAAGTGTTGTTGTCCCTGTGATCGGAACTAGCTGCACGGCCGTGTCCGTTTCATGGAAATACTGAAGTACGAGGAAGACACTCGGGAGACACTCGGGTGACATCGCCTTCTCACGTCCAACTAATTGGCTCTATTCGCATAGCTCGTGCAGCGTGGTCGTGCTGTTGAGGCGAATTCTTAACACGACCGGCTCAGCCAGGCCACGGATTTATTTTTACAACATTGACGATATTTTTATTTTCTTATTGATTTGTTTTTCTTTGTTGTCTTTTTTTCTATCAGTTCGTGATCTTTTTTTCATTTGTTTTCGTTTTTTTGTTGTTGTTGTTGTTGTTTTGCTGAAACTGTCACTTTCAAATGTACATTTAATTATAAATGGGTGGAGAAGGGTGGGAAAGGAGGGCCAGAGTCGCTTGTTTGTTTTTATTTTATTTTTGTTTTTATATTGTTTATTATTATTAATAATAATATTATTTTTATTAATATTATTTTTATTATTGTTGTTGATATTATTATTATCATCATCACTATATCCATCATCATCATCATTATTATCATTATCATTATTTGGGGTTTTTTAATGACAACCCAGAACTTTGTTTTATTAGCGTATATTTGTTGTCTAATACGTTAATTGCGATATAGTCTGGATAATAAAATCCTACGCCATCTCCATCACCATCGCTATTGAGAATAACTTCCAACTTGAAAATGTTTGTTATCACATCGCTGTACATAATGATAATGCTGATGGTCGTAATGCTGATGATGATACAGACAGTGTTGGTGGTGATTATAATGTTTGTTGTCACATCGCTGTACATAATGATAATGCTGATGGTCGTAATGCTGATGATGATACAGACAGTGTTGGTGGTGATTATAATAGTGTTGATAATGCTAATTACCATGATGGCTCTTTCGTCGAACAAATTACTGGTTTCTGGGTGTTTATATATATATTTTATTGCAAGGCTGCTGGAATGACGGAAATTGTTACCCTTAGCCCAGTGGTAAAGCGTTCGCTTGATGCGCGTTCGGTCTAGGATCGACCCCGTCAGTGGACCCATTAGGCTATTTCTCATTCCAGCCAGTGCTCCACAACTGGTACACCAAAGGTCGTGGTATGTGCTATCCTGTCTATGGGATGGTGCATATAAAAGATCCCTTGCTGCCAATCGAAAAGAGTAGCCCATGAAGTGGCGACAGCGGGTTTCCTCCTTCAATATCTGTGCGGTCCTTAACCATATGTCTGACGCCATATAACCGTAAATAAAATGTGTTGAGTGCGTCGTTAAATAAAACATTTCCTTCCTTATTTAACGACACACCAGAACTCTGTTTTAAAGGCGGGCGGGACGTAGCCCAGTGGTAAAGCGCTCGCCTGGTGCGCGGTTAGTTTCGAATCGATCCCGTTGGTGGCCCATTGAGCTATTTCAATAGCCGATGATTAATAAATCAATGTGCTCTAGTGGTGTCGTTAAACAAAATAAACTTCGTTTTTTTATTAGCGTATATTTGGTGTCTAATATATTATGTTATTGCGATATAGTCTGGAAAATACGCGATCTCCAGCACCATCGCTATTTAGAATAACTTGCGACTTGAAAATGTTTGTTATCACATCGCTGTTCCCTAGTATATGGTACATAATGATAATGCTGATGGTCGTAATGCGGATGATGATACAGACAGTGTTGGTGGTGATTATAATGATGGCTCTTTCGTCGAACAAATTACTGATTTGTGGGTTTATATATATATTTTACTCCAAGACTGCTGGATTGACAGCAATCGTTCGCCTTAAACTGAAATATATGTATACCCTAGAGACTGGTATCTGTCCCTCGTAACTACTCAAAAATACAAATGATCACAAGCACTAATATAAGATGTTTTATTGCAAAGACGATCGTAAAACACGTATTTTTTCTCAAATATATCTGTTCAATAGAATAATTTTGGCGGGACGTAGCCCAGCGGTAAAGCGTCCGCTTAATGCGCGGTCGGTCTGGGATCGATCCTTGTTTGCGGACCCATTGGGCTATTTCTCGTCCCAGTCAGTGCATCACGACTGGTATATCTTGTCTGTGGTGTAGTGCATATAAAAGATCTCTTGCTACTAATGGAAAACTGTAGCGTGTTTCTTCTCTAAGCAAGGGCGGCACAGTGTACAAAATAGTGGTACGGCTCGTGGTTGCCAGACTCACCTTTCAAATTACTTGTAAGGACATTTTCACAGATATAGCAAATATAACACACACACACACACACACACACACACACACACACACACACACACACGTCCATGGCCGTACCGTCTGCGCCGCCCCTGCTAAGACTATATGTCAAATTACCAAATGTTTGATATCCAATAGCCGATGATTAATAAATCAATGTGCTCTAGAGCTGTAAAAAAAAAAAAAAAAAAAAAAAAAAAAAAAAAAAAAAAAAACACACTTCAGTTTAGAATCATTTGTTCTTAAAAGTCTGCATGTGTAAGTATGCCTATATTATCAAGGAATTGCACTTATTTTAGTAATCATTTACGCTTTTCCACTCGTCTTCGAAAAAACGTCGAGTAAAGAATTTTCCTTTTACCCGATTTTCATTATTTCATTACTTTGGTGGTATATAAATTAAAATAAAAAAATCTGAATAATGCAAAATTGACAACAATTTTTATTCTTGTCGGTAAGACAGCACATAGCTTATAACAAGTTGTCCATTAGCTATTCAAGTCAGATGTCACGTATATGACAATGTTTATTTTGGAAAGGAAATGAAAGAAATTTTTGCTTAACGACATCCCAATATAGTCTAAAATTTAAAAGGACACACAAGAAAATAACAATTCTTCGTGACTTCACAGTTTGTATTTTCCATTTGAATTGCGTATCCATGCTGAGGCGGCGGGTTAGGCTCCAGTGACAAAGAAGAGTGCTCTTTCAATGTACTTTATAGTTTTTGCCAAAGATTTTCTAGGAAACTATTGTTACACGCCGAGTGGTAGTGCAAAAAACAAAGAGAAGAGATATCGATTCATTTGTAGTTATTCATCACAAATACACTGACTAAAGATTTTCTACACTATCTTAGCGCTACGATATAGTAAAACCATCGTAGGCTATGGCGTCACAACAACACAAGCCAATGTAGCGATTACGATAACGTCGGAAATATGGATACGGGCACGTAGGAACGATGTCTGGAATGTGCTGGTTGTGGTAACGATGTGTGTGTGTGTGTGTGTGTGTGTGTGTGTGTGTGCGTGCGTGTGCGTGCGTGCGTGTGTGTGTTAACATATAATATTGTTATTTTTATATATAGAATAGATAAAAACAAAACCCCGGTTCCTATGGACCTAATAAATATATCACTTCTAAAATCGAGACTGCGCCTTTAATAAACCACGATTGCATGGATTCGTCGACTAAGCCGTCCCAGATCGGTGTCTATGTTGAAGGCGTCTGAGCCATTACGGCGGGACGCTATTCCCATGTCAGAACAAAGAGGCTTTATCTGCACAAACAGAACACAATATGATTACCATCATCTAGATTACAAGAAGAAAGGAAAGTAACCCTTTTAGTTCGACGATTATGACGTCATCGGGAGGTCGCATGTAGCTCAGTGGTGGGCCGGTCGTCTGAGGTGACGTATGTCACGTACATTTCGAGGTGACGTATGTCACGTACATTCCGAGATGACGTTGTCACGTACATTTTATCATGCTGTTTCTTGATTCAGATCCGTTAAAGGGACAGATTCTTGTTTCAACCCATGAAAATTAACACTAAGTTTATTTAATCTACAAACCTGTAACACATTTGGATAAAGTTACAACTGAGTAAAACATGAGTTTGTGACTTTGAAATGGTGAAATACCCTCTAAAAATAGACTAAAACTCGACCCCATAACTGTTACTTCTCAGAAGCACGTGCGTTTCTAAAAATATGAGAAATGCATTTTGAGA
Source organism: Gigantopelta aegis (assembly GCF_016097555.1). NCBI lineage: Eukaryota > Metazoa > Mollusca > Gastropoda > Neomphalida > Peltospiridae > Gigantopelta > Gigantopelta aegis. The sequence goes on from NC_054700.1 coordinate 51,591,557, forward strand.
TATTAAAAACACCAGGATGACCAAAAACACTTCGAATGTGCGGAAATGGATAATCTAAACAATAAAATATAAGTAAAGTATGATTTCAGTTATCAAAAACGGCTCTAATAGTAAAAGAAATATACCTTAGTGTTTAAAAACTAGGGTATGTCCCTTTAAAATTTAAAGTGACAGACTCTAGTTTTTAAACACTACGGTGTATTGTTTTTTACTATTAAACTGTTTTCGATAATTGAAATTAGAAGTACTAATATTTTATTATTTAGAATTTTAATTTTCGTACACCTGACTTCTGGTTATCTAATTTTTTGCAATACCCAAAAATACAGTTTTCATAATTCTAAAAACACACGTTCGTACTGAGAAGTAATGGTTATCGAGACAAGCTCTGGTTATTTTTAGACGGTATTTCCCTGTTTAAATATCACAGACTTTAGCTTCTGTTTGTTATTACCGTATCCAAATGTGTGTTGTGGGTTTGTAGATTAACTAAACTTAGCGTCCATTTTCACTCACTGAAACTAGGATCTGCGTCTTTAATTAGAAACCAGTCATATAAACAACAAAATTAATTAATGGCCAGTAGATATTTTCGTGGGTTCATATTAGCATCAATGGCTATTTTTAGACAGTACGCCACATATCACTGTATTTCACATACCAGTCGTATATAGCATTCGTTGAAATGGGAAATAAGATAGTAAATCCAGAGAGGGGAATCGAGACTATAACCGACGGCATCTGAAAACCTGAATCTATTTTGGGGAGCTGTACACGTATGAAAATCCGTTGCCACCACGAAGGCTACGACTAACAAATTAGCACGCAGGAATTGTCATGTTCGCTGTCCCAGTCGGAACAGCACAGCACAGCACATACCACGGCCTTTGATATACCAGTCAACGGACGCTGATTGCAGTGGCGTAGGAGACTCGTTTGTTTATATCAATAGTCTAATAATGTTTTAGCCTCAGCTAGGGGTTCGTCCGACACACACACCCTCGATTCCCCCTCAATTTCTCCGCCCCCCCACCCACTCACCCCCCCCCCCCACCCCACACACGACTACGCCCCTGGATTGGAACGGGGGACTTTTAACAGGTCTACCGAGGTTGACCGAACTTACGATCCACTGAACCTTAGGCGAACCACCTTTCCCCAGGCTACACCCCTGGCTTGAGACGAGGAAATATAACGGAGGTCGACCGAACCTACGATCCATCGTGCCTCAGGCGAACCACCCTCCCCTAGGCTACGTCCCTGAATTGGGACGGGGGAATCTAACAGGTCTACAGAGGTCGATCGATCTTACTACCCATCTGACCTCCGGCGAGCGCTCTACCGCCAAGCCACCCCCGTCCATCAGTGGGTTAATGGTGCCTAACTGATACAGACCATTTGAATGCCGCTAGGATACCTCCCTTGGAGAATGACATGAAACTTTTATCGATTATTGAAGCTTGCCAATAAACTTTTTACAAACTGCAAGGTGATTTTCAGAAAAGCCATTTGATACTTTTTTTTTTAGTATTATATTTGTTTGATGTCTGCAAAACGTCACAGATGATACAAAGTGTGAGTTAATTTTGGCATTTGTGAAATAAACAGTCGTGATTTGTGAAATAAACAGTCGTGATTTGTGAAATAGACAGTCGTGATATGTGAAATAAACAGTCGTGATTTGTGAAATAAACAGTCGTGATGTCTGACGGTGAACATTAAACTATGGCATAGAAAGCAGGACGTGACCATTAATCACGTTAAGTAGAGTCTAAGTACGAAAAGGAAATAAACAAATTCATCTAATTTTGCTTTTGTATACACACACGCGCGCGCGCACCCACACTTATACACTATCACGGACACACACATTCATGCATTCACATACACGCACACACACACGCACAAACAGAGAGAGAGACACACACACAGTTATGCATTCACACACGCACACATACACGCACAAACAGAGAGAGAGAGAGACACACACACACAGACATGCATTCACACGCACACACACACGCACAGAGAGAGACACACACACAGTCATACATTCACACACACACGCACAAACAGAGAGAGAGAGACACACACACACACACACAGACAGACAGACACACACACAAACAGAGAGAGAGACACACACAGTCATACATTCACACACACACGCACAAACAGAGAGAGAGAGAGAGAGACAGACAGACAGACAGACACACACACACACACACAAACAGGCAGGCAGACACACACACACACACACACAGACAGACACACACACGCACAAACAGAGAGACACACACACACAGACAGACACACACACACACACACACAGACAGACACACAAACAAACAGACAGACAGACACACACACACAAACAAACAGACAGGCAGACAAACATTTGCTAAACGTTGCTTCCTGTTACTGAATACTGACTGTTATAATGATGACTGTTTTCCGGGAAGGCTAAAGTATATGAGTGGTAAAATAGTGGTTGTTAACAGGGGTGGTTAAGTTATGTGAATGGTACAATGATTACTGTTATCACTACCAGGGGAGGTTAATATTATACTAGTGTATATGAGTTGTAAAATCATGACTGTTATCACTACCATGGGAGGTTTATATATGTATATGAATGGTAAACTCATGACTGTTATCACTACCATGGGAGGTTTATATATGTATATGAATGGTAAACTCATGACTGTTATCACTACCATGGGAGGTTTATATATGTATATGAATGGTAAACTCATGACTGTTATCACTATCAGGGGAGGTTTATATATGTATATGAATGGTAAACTCATGACTGTTATCACTATCAGGGGAGGTTAAGATATAGGAGTGGTAACAATCAATGCATAGATTTTTAAAATGGGTATTTGATATTTTAAAATGTTATCATCATAGATGTTCTTCTGAGCACATCAAAGCTAGCTTCGCTAAAAAGAATTCATTTTATATAAATTTACTCTCGTTAGAAAGTGATTTGAGATTCAAAGAAGCAAGAAGAAAAAAGAGCAGATAAAAAAAAACACCCACACATTAATGACTGAATTTGTGCTTCTTCTTTTTAAAATCTATGCGAATTTTCGTTCTTATATTCATGTTTTTTAAGTTTAAAAAAATCAACAACAGCAGCCGTAAATCCCGTTTCGTGCATTAACGATTATCAGTTTTTAATTTTGTCTCCCCGACGCATTGACCATCTGGCCTCAGATTACAGTTATCTTCCCATTTGGTTGTCCAAAATCCGGAAGTTTCACCGCGCAAGTAGTCTGCTGTTTGACTGTGATTATTTCATGGCAGACAGCTATGAAGTGGCAACTGTTTGACTGAAGTGACAGGGGATAGCATGTAGTTTGTAAACATGTGTAACTTGCTGACATTGAAGACTTGTTTGTGGTAATTCCGGCCCATGCAAAAGTAGTGTTTTTTGTGTAAAATGGGTGTACTCCGGCCTGGTTTAGAGGGTGTGTCTGTTTAAACCAATATGCTGGGAGAAAGAGCTGGACAACAGGGGTTGTCCTTTTCAGGGTATGTGTCCCCCATGCAGGCAAAGGTACATACAAAACTTCACGGGCCTGCTGATATTAATAAAAATGTTATAGCCACTAAGGCTATATAGAAACATATAGCGAAATTAATTGTGGTCTGAGGCCATCTGCAGATAAAATGCCACTTAGCACCGCGTGACTGTTTCGCAACAGCTGTGATGCTGCGATGTTTTTTACCAAACAACTCTGTGCCAGTCAAATCCGCTTCCAGTGTATTACGGTACTCAATTTTTTTTCATCATTCAATGATTGAAATGTGTACATTATGGTAATTTTTAGAAGACAAATGTTGATTTTATGTTAAACTTAATTCATTAAGATCAGACACGTACGTCCATCACACATTTTATGTCTGTCCGTCACGATATTTAGCATGTACATCAGTTAAGTCCAAGAACTCTTATTAGATGTTCAATATGCACAGAATGAATGAATGAATGAATGAATGTTTAACGACACCCCAGCACGAAAAATACATCGGCTATTGGGTGTCAAACTATGGTAATGCAAATAAACATCAATATAAAAATTCAAGACAAACAAAAACAGTGTAAAGAACTGTGCAAAAATACAAATATCACAGAATTTTACGGATACTGAATTTTACTCAAAACTTCAATTTTGTGCTGTATTGGCCATTCTCAAAGAGAATGTTACACCCCTGCACCACGGTGAGGTTACAGCACACGCAGGGGCAATATGCACAGATGCCTTTTTTTCTGATATTTTGTTTCTTTGTATAAATAGATATTAATTAAGCCAGTAATAAAGATTCACGGAATTTTGACAATATATCACTAATAGTAGTGGTATTTGTGGTAAAACCAAGGATTCTCAGTGGTGGATCCAGAAAATCCATTTAGGGGGCGGGGCCCAAAGACATGTGGCCGAAGGCCACTCCTCGGAATCTGCAACATCAAAATATTTTTTAGAAAAGAAGAAATATAACTGTCGCAAAACAGTTTGAAGGGTAGGTCCCTGGTGTCCCCCTTAGATCCGCTTCTGGTTCTGTCTCACGTATTCCCATTGGATTAAAATGGGCCAGGTGACACCCCCCTCAGCGTCACCACCCCACCCCAAATGGGGATTGTGACGTTACGGCTCAGATGAATTTTGATGGGCTTATCGTTGATGTTTCTGAACCATCCCTTGCTGTTAATGGAAAAATGTAGCGGGATTTCCCCTCTAAGATTATATGTCGAAATTACCAAATGTTTGACATTCAGTAGCCGATGATTAATACATCAGTGTGCTCTAGTGGTGTTGTTAAACAAATAAACAAATTAATTAGTCATCAGCTATTAGAGATCAAATATTTGGTAATTCGAACATAGTCTTAGAGAGGAAATCCACTACATTTTTCCATTAGAAGCAAGGAACATTTTATATGCACCATCCCATAGACAATAGAGCACATACCATGACCTTTGATATACCAGTCGAGGTGCACTGGCCATATCCACTTAAGGTACATGGACCAATTTTACAAAATCGTAAAGCTAGTTTCGCACGTAAGCGTAAATCTACGACTACATCATAATTCGTATTGCTGTTAACAGTACTACCAATTAAGTATTGTTTGAAGTACACATATTTCATTTTCTTTTCGTCCTTACAATGTACCATCTTCCGTAACGATTTCATTTCTGCATGAACTAGATGCGAAACATGTAACCGTATGGCCGGTATCAATCTAATTAAAATTAGCTCCACTATTACATGTGGATCTAATAGCAGCCCGTTGGAGCTCATGTCCAGTTGACCTTTCATTCGACCAATCAAACCTTACTTGCAAAATCATGCCAGTGATTTGAAAAGAATTTGAAAACATTCGGGATTATGCCGAGGATATACGAAATGATTCGGGTGAATTACGAAGTATGCCGGAAACTAATTTCAATATAACATTTTATATAAAATTCGTTTCAAGACAAAAAAAATAACCCGTGATGGTATAGCCATTAAATTTGTTTATACTAGTATACAATCCAGAGTTTATTACTGCACTTTTCTCCCTGTTTTTTCAATGTTGAAATAGACCAACAAGTTCGCCTATTGCATAAATAGTCTCGCCCGATATTTAAATTGTTATTTATAGATGAAATGTCACCTGGACATGGGAGTCCACGCAATGCTGTTAGATCTACTGGTGAGACCAGTAGAGCTAATTTTAATCAGATTGGACCGGTATAAGTGCTTGTCGCAAACGTAAACTTATGATGTTTTGTGAAATTGGCTCTAGGCTGTGAATAGTAGTAGTAGTAGTAGCAGTATCTGACATTGCCATTTCCTTTGAAACAGGACAGAAAATGGCAACAGTCACTTGACATCCTCTATTTCGGGATCGATCCCCGTCGGTGGGCCCATTGGGCTATTTCTCGCTTGCTGCTAATCGAAACGAGTAGCCCATGAAGTGGTGACAGCGGGTTTCCTCTTTCAATATATTTAACCATATGCCTGACGCCATATAACCGTAAATAAAATGTGTTGAGTAAGTAGTTAAATAAAACATTTCCTTTCCTTCTATTCTGCTGATTGGGTTTTTCTCGTTCTATCCTGTCTGTGGGATTTGTGCATATAACAGATCCCTTTCTGGATTAGGAAACATGTAGCGGGTTTCCTCTAATGACTACGAGTCAGAATTACGAAATGTTTGACACCCAGTAGCCGATGATTAATTAATCAATGTGCTCTAGTGGTGTCGTTAAACAAAACAAACTTCTTCTTCCCTCTATTTGCACCCTCTAGTTCTCATGCTAGTACGATGTTTTGTCAAATTGGCTCCGGGTTGTGGATAGTAGTAGCAGTATCTGACATCGTCATTTCCGGTTTTAAAAAAACAAAACAAGTCAGAGAATGGCAACCGTCACATGACACCCTTTATTTCAACCCAGTAGTCCTCGTATATCCAAATAAGGTTCAAGCACGCTGTCCTTGGCACACACCTCAGCTATCTGGGCTGTCTCTTCAGGACAGTGAGTTAATTGTTAGTTGTTAGTGAAAAAGAAGTAAAGATGGTGTAGTGATCTTACACCTACCCACTGAGGCGTTAAAACTCGACTCTGTGGGTGGGAGCCGGTACCAGGCTGCGAAACCCAGTACCTACCAACCTTATGTCTGATGGTTTAACCACGACGTCACCGAGGCCGGTCTCGTGTTAGTGATACGAACTTGTTCACCGACAGCACTCGAAATTCGTATCTTTTATTTCGGACTCTCGATTGCCGCATGGTCTACTTAATGTCGAGAATTCTGAATGTGTCCGGAACCTCTGTGTTAAGTCAGTAGTGAATTCGGCTCAAATGCGTCCATTAGTGACAAAAAGGTATTAAGGGTGAACGGTTATTTTCGTCGATCTTCAAGTGTACGTATACACGCTAATAATGCGTAATGCAGATGACTTCCTTCGTTAGTTGGAGGTTTTTAGGTACGTGGGTTATTAACCGAACAGAATACAGACCAGAATAGATTAAAGAGGGGAAACACATATCAAGGAGTGAAGGAGAGATTTGTTTTAAAAAGCTATTTTACTATAAAAAAAAAAAAAAAAAAAAACTAATATAGTACAGGTGTAGAAGTAGAAAACCCTGTTTTTCATACGAGAAACATGCCGCAAACGTGCCTGTTGAGTTGTGTCGGTGTTGCTGGGATAACATTTTAACTAACATGAGTATATTTACTTACATAAGTAAATTTGCTTACGTAAGTATACATGTGCATGCGTTTGGGGTATTATTGATGTATCGACTGCTCACATAACACACCTATTGAGACAATGTTATTACACCCTTGCAATGATATCAAATAGCCAGTTTATTAATGTGCTGTATTAAGCGTGGGCATTATATACTCTTCAAAAAAAGAAACGCAAAAGGGTACAAATGGGTTATAACTCCGATTTTATGTTTCCTACCGGTTCATGCTTTGTGAATATAAGGTCATTGCATGTCCCAAACACATTCCCACGGTTACATTCGATAAAACGCAGCTACTGTACAATAAAGTTCCAAAATGTGAATATTCGCAAAAACGCAGCCACGTGCAAACCATGTCACCACTGCACGTGCGTTGTCTGCACGTGCAACATGAACACCGACAGTATACAAGTGCAGGGTGTTCGCTTGCCTGGCCTCTGTATCTGGCCGACAGTTGACAATCCAGGACATGCCACGTCTCAGTGAACCGCAGAGAAACAATGCCATCGGCCGACTAGACGCAGGCGAATCCAGAACGGTCGTTGCCAGGGCATTCCATGTGTCCCCAAGCACCATCTCATGACTGTGGGACCGTTACCAGCAACATGGATCAACACGTGACCTACCTAGATCCGGTCGACCACGGGTCACTACCCCCGGGCAGGACCGCTACATCCGGGTACGCCACCTTCGGGAACGATTGACTACTGCCACCTCCACAGCCGCAGCAATACCAGGTTTGCGCAGGATATCCGACCAGACCGTACGGAACCGCCTACGTGAGGTAGGAATTCGTGCCAGACGTCCAGTTCGAGGTGTCATCTTAACACCACAACACCGTCGACTCCGACTGCAGTGGTGCCAGATTCATCGACAATGGCCTCAACTGCGATGGAGACAGGTGTGGTTCAGTGACGAGTCCCGATTTCTGCTCCGACGTCATGATGGAAGATGTCGCGTGTATAGGCGTCGTGGTGAACGTTATGCGGCAAACTGCGTGCAGGAAGTGGACCGATTCGGCGGGGGTAGTGTCATGGTGTGGGCAGCCATCTCACACACTGGCAGAACTGACCTGGTCCACGTGCAGGGCAACCTGAATGCACAGGGCTACATTGACCAGATCCTCCGGCCACACATCGTTCCAGTTATGGCCAACGCCAACGCAGTGTTCCAACATGACAACGCCAGGCCTCACACAGCACGTCTCACAACGGCTTTCCTACAGAACAACAACATTAATGTCCTTCCTTGGCCATCGATATCACCGGATTTGAACCCAATTGAGTATCTATGGGACGAGTTGGACCGACGCCTCCGACAGCGACAACCACAGCCCCAGACCCTGCCCGAGCTGGCAGCAGCCTTGCAGGCCGAGTGGGCCACCATCCCCCGGGACGTCATCCGTACTCTGGTTGCTTCAATGGGCAGGCGGTGCCAGGCAGTTGTCAACACACGCGGAGGCCACACCCGGTATTGACTCCAGATGACCTTGACCTTGGTGGTGTGTCCTATCACTTACTCACAATGGACTAGAGTGAATTGTGAACAATCCTGCAACATTTGGTAATTATCGGACTCACCATTCAATAATTAAATCAATTCTCCAAATGTTACGACAATGTGGTTTTGCGTTTCTTCTTTTGAAGAGTATATAAGTTGATGCCGCTTTGTTAACAATTATTTAACCTTAAATAATTTCTAGCAATATCATTTTGTCTTCGAACTTGCGGGGGCGGGATTTAGGTCAGTCGGTTGAGTGTTCGCTTGAGATGCTTGCTTCGCAGGATCGAACCACCTTGGTGGATCCATTCAGCTGATTGGTTTTTTCTCGTTCCATCCAGTGCACTACAAATGGACAAAGACCGTGGTGTGTGTTTTCCTGTCTGTGGGAAAGTGCATATAAAAGATCCCTCCCTACTAATGGAAAAATGTAGCGGGTTTCCTCTCCATGACTATATGTCAGAATTACCAAGTGTTTGACATCCAATAGCCGATGATTAATAAATCAACATACTCTAGTGGTGTCGTTAAACAAAACAAAACAAACTTTGTTAACAATTATTTCTTGCAGTATAATTTTGTCTTTTAACTTGCGATAAGGCAATACATATTTTGACCCATGTACCAATTCTAATATAGTACAGGTGTAGAAGTAGAAAACCCTGTTTTTCATACGAGAAACATGCCGCAAACGTGCCTGTTGAGTTGTGTCGGTGTTGCTGGGATAACATTTTAATTTCCAGTTACTCATAAAATATGTATTGTACTGATAATCCTGCCGAATTGAGCCTCTTCGCCTGAAGTTCCGACCGGAACACTTTCCACCAGTGTCTCCAGCCAATCGGAGGCACTGTCTCCAGCCAATCGGAGGCACTGTCTCCAGCCAATCGGAGGCACTGTCTCCAAGACAGCTCTGGTGGCAGTACTCACGGCGGGTACCACCGGTGAGGCAGAATCTGGTGGCAGTACTCACGGCGGGTACCACCGGTGAGGCAGAATCTGGTGGCAGTACTCACGGCGGGTACCACCGGTGAGGCAGAATCTGGTGGCAGTACTCACGGCGGATACCACTGGTGAGGCAGAATCTGGTGGCAGTACTCACGGCGGGTACCACCGGTGAGGCAGAATCTGGTGGCAGTACTCACGGAGGGTACCACCGGTGAGGCAGAATCTGGTGGCAGTACTCACGGCGGGTACCACCGGTGAGGCAGAATCTGGTGGCAGTACTCACGGCGGGTACCACCGGTGAGGCAGAATATGCTCAGCTTTCGCGAACACCTGATATCATCACTTTTATGACGGTGATTCATGAGTGCATGTCATCTCAGTTGTATTGAGCTCTATCCTGTTCAAGTTTGGATTTTCTACGCTAGTCTTGGGAGTTGCAGTCATCTTTTTTGGTGTTCAGGAGGGATGAAATCTCCAGTAAAGGATTTCCTTGGAAGTGGCTGTCCTCCTATAGACGAGGCACTAGATATATATTCATGGAATCAGACAAATATTTTACCAAATGCCCATTAGACTCTGCATTGTGCATAGATACGAACCTGACAAAGTTTAATACGGTTCTGTCATTCAGTGTTGATGCGTGTGAGTGAGTGAGTGTTAGGTACCCAGCCTAGAAGACATGAGTTGGACTAACAGAGAATCGTCAGTCGGAAATGTCTTATTTAACGACGCACTCAACACATTTTATTTACGGTTATATTGCGCCGGACATATGGTTAAGGACCACACAGATATTAAGGGAGGAAACCCACTATCGCCACTTCATGGGTTACTCTTTTCGATTAGCAGCAAGTGTTCTTTTATATGCACCATATCCCATAGACGGGATAGCACATACCACGGCCTTTGATATACCAGTCGTGGTGCACTAGCTGGAACGAGAGTCGCAGTACATTAAAATAATGCTTGTACTGGACACAGCACGTGAAAGAAATGTCCGACATGCGTTCTTTATTTTGGATTGTCTTGGTCCATCGATCGCCTGAGGCGCTAGTGTCGCAGGATCGAACCATCTCGGTGGATTCATTCAACTGATTTGGGAGTTTTCGTGTTCCAACCAGTGCACCACAACTGGTCAAAGGCCGTAGTATGTGCTTTCCTGTCTGTGGGAAAGTGCATATAAAAGATCCCTTGTTACTACCGGGTAATGGAAGAATGTAGCGGGTTTCCTCTCTAAGACAGAGTAACCAAATGTTTGACATCCAATGGCCGATGATTAATTAATCAATGTGCTCTAGTGGTGTCGTTAAAGAAAAAACATTTATAAAACATAATATTCTTTCGCCGTAATAATCAAATTTAGCCCAGGAAGTGGCGACAGCGGGTTTCCTATCTCAATATCAGTGTGGTCCTTAACCATATGTCTGACGCCATATAATCGTAAATAAAATGTGTTGAGTGCGTCGTTAAATAAAACATTTTTTTTTTCTTTCTTTCGTTATCAATGTTTTTATTTGACCTTCTCAGTAGCTCATGAAATACGAGTCAACATGCTGCCCAAATGTTAGCATCAAATGTGTCATTTCGAAGAAATGTGTAGCAGTAAAGTTGGGGTAATTGGTATCTTACGGATAGCAGTGTCACCTAACTGACAGTTCATACATGTACCAATGGCGGAACTGGTAGTATTAACCGCGTTATTAACAGTTAGGTGCTCTTCCAACGCTGATCATCGGCTGATGTTATTTGCGGATGCATTGCACTGGAAAGACATGATTTGATGATCAAGGCTGAACTCCAAACTGCACCGCTCTGAACCGAAAGTGCAGGTTAATGACCAGCCAAGGAAGATCAGTCTACATTTGCACCGTTATTTTCAGTTAATCGTGGCACATGCAGTGTAATAATCTGCTTTTAATCGAAATCGTTATTTACGACCGATATTGATGATGGCAACTGCAGCTTGATTATATGAATACAGTTTTTTATTTCCACACAATGGTGTCTATCTTGCTGTTGCTTGTGCCAGAACCTAAATATCCTGGTAGTTGATCGGTAGATCGTTTTCCGCGGTACCTTCTCATTAGGTGTGAACGAAATCACTACAGTGCAATGCCCCGCATACTAGGTGGCAAGCGCCAATACTCAAATTTGTTGCTAGTCTTTGGTGAAACATGGACATCGTCTCATTAAAGGCTGATGAGAACTGAATCTAACACAGGTGTCCTCCCATAAGACAGACGTCCCATAACGCAGACGCGTTAAAACAACACAAGACCCATTACTAATTACCTGCCGTTTACCTTGAATAATACATGTAGTAAATAATGGAATAGTCGGATACAATTAAATACAAAACACATAACAAAATTATATAAAATTAGATTTATTTATACACATACATATACCCGGGATACACATTTTAACATGTCTCACGATTCAGTCTAATGTATGTTATCCTCTGTTTATCGGGAAGAAGAGCAAACACAAGGGGATACATAGTGGTTCCGTCCATAGCATGGATGATGTATAATTGGTTCCACAATGCTGGACAAGAAGAGAAAGTTCCGTCCATAAAAATGGATTCTGCAGCCTGTAGAGCTACGATTTGCTCATCTGTAGAGAACACAAGCATGTTATCTTCATTTCCATCGCTAAATAACAGGTAGCGTCTTCCGTCATTTGTCTGTGTCCATGGTTCTTCTAGGATGACATCGGCTCTAGTCTGTGGTAGGGCAGGTATCAGAACTCGTCTCTGTCTGTACAGTGCACTGCTCATACTGGGAAAGGAAGGCAAATGAGGAACAGTTTCTAATGCTTGCTTTGCAACCTCATCATTGTATATTTGCTGCATAGGTGTTGTTTCTTCTCTTGCTCGCTTCCGTAGTATGCTGATAAACCGAGCAACATTCGGATCACTTGGAAGATGGTTGTGTTCCGATGTGTTCCGTACAAATTCGCCGACAGTGGTGCATTTCCCGGTACACGTTTTTGTCACGCATCTCCAGTGAACACTTTCCCCTCTGGTGCGATTCTTTGCAAATAAAAATCCATCCAATATTACTTGTGGTGAACCTTTTTGTGATTGAACAAATTCTATCCTTCTAAGACCAGCCATGACTAAAAAATTGAATGACTGTTTTTGGTAGCTACATGCAGTTAATATATAAGAACTTTTATGTTATCTCTGTGCTTAGCTATGGTTTAAATGTATGGTCAATGAAATACAAGACATTGGTCGTCAGAGACATAATACTCATTGATATACAAACAATGTCTATCTGAAGTGAAATGAATTGTATACGGATGTTGCTAAACTCTAAAAACACGGACATCATAAAACACAGTATCTTTACATTTGTTAATTCTGTTTAGCAGATTACAATTAACTTCTCCTAGTTGCCTGTGTGGAATTGGTAGATATAACAATTTTTTTAAATAGGTACTGTCATAACTGTGCGGTAATCATTGATATAAAAACAAAACATTGTCAATCTGAAGTGAAATGAATTGAATGGAGATATTGCAGTGGAAAATCCACCAAGCACTGTATCTTTACATTTATTAATTGCATTTACCAGATTACAATTAAGCTCTCGCTGTTGTTTGCATGAAATCAGCTCATTAATTAAGACTGCTGTTGCACTGCAGCATAGCTTGCTGAGCAGATTGGAGCAATACCATTAACGCAGTCAGGGGTGTACAGGATACATTACATAACCCAATAAAGAGTTTTGTCTATCAAATGGCATGTCTGCCTTATGGGACGTCTGTCTTATGGGAGTGAACCCTAACACATGATATCACCTAATACACATTTTGTAACATGGACAGTAACTGTTCAGCTCTGTCAATTAAACGTCGCATGAAGAATCGTCCTCCATATACACATTTGGTTATCTAGTTCAACTATTTCATTTCAACTTATTTTCGTGCTTATATCCAATTAAGGTTCAAGCACGCTGTCCTGGAGACACCTCAGCTATTTGGGCTGTCTGTCCAGGACAGTGGGTTAGTTGGTTACTGGTTAGAGAGAAGAGGGTGTAGTGGTCTTACACCTACCCACTGATCCATTAAGAATTCGCTCTGGGTTGGAGCTGGTACCGGGCTGAGAACCCTGTACCTATCAGCCTGTAGTCCGATGACTTAACCACTGCGCCTACTATACATGGCCGTTGCTCTAGTCAGCAAGCTAGCATTTGACAATATCCGAGTGAACTCTCGTTTTGTTTATCACGGCAGATAAACTGTTGTCATGTCATTAATGCGCGAGACCGTCTTTCTTTATCCTCTTCTAGTATATACTTTTATAATATAGTGACCTATTGTGTCTCATTATCTAGACGTTGTGTTGCAATTACTATATGCTAGTCTCTAATAATCATTGCTTAAAATACTATGTTGGATGTCCGTGATCAATTCTTTTAATGTATAAATAACTACTGGCGGAAAATCCTCATTAGAACTAATCTGCAAAAAGTTACCAACGGGTGCTCCAATGTAGATCGATAGATGTTGCAATTTTTATTTATCGTTGTTCAAGAAATAATCGATTTGGGAAAGACGATTATTTCTTGTACACACCGCATGCACCATAAAGTACGACCTCTTATGTAAGTTATCGCATGAATGAGGCGGGAGGAATTGTAATTGTTATGTTTTTTTATCGTGGGTCTCATGCCATTATTTCTGAAGGGATACTTCGTTCAAACAACATTTCATTTTATGAGCGGTTAGTATCAAAAATAAAACTGTCTTCCACCTCCCCTCTTTCTTCCATGTAATCAATTATGAAAGTCCTAAATGACTTTTCTTTAATTTTATTTCATGATCAAAGGCGTACGGGCTTCCATTTTATAGGGAGGGGGAGGTAGGGGGAGTGACAGGCTCGCTTTTGCCCGAATTAAAAAAAAAATGCCCCAATCTGGATAACAACATTTATTCATCTGCCAAACAACTATGCATTTTTACATGGATTGCAACTAATTTTAAAGATAGAATGATGGAAATGCACGGTAAAGATGTTTTACGTTAGAACATTTTGCCCGAATATCTGTATCAGTTTTGCCTCAATTTGAGGTTTTGCCCACTTGTCTCGTACGCTTATGGTAATTGAAACAAAGTCCATTCCAGCAGAACAACACGTGGAATAAAGTAAACATTTTCCAACTTTTCATGTTTACCAAAATACACCCCTTACCACGGTTTCCATCCGTCCATGATTTTGTTTTTATGCTAGGCACAGACTGTGAACTGTGACGACTGAGTTGGCCAACTCGACGGTTGCGTTGTAATTCCCCAACTCCCGACTTACGACTGGTGTGCTCAGATGAACAACTAATCGGTCGTTGGAGTTGTACACGACGTGAACAGAGTAATACGAGTGTTCAGACTAGTAACTGGACAGTCGTAGAAAGTTATAAAGTTTGTTTTGTTTAACGACACCACTAGAGTACATTGATTTGTTACTCATCGGCTATTGGATGTCAAACATTTGGTAATTTTGATATATCCTTAGAGAGGAAACCCGCTACATTTTTCCATTAGTAGCAAGGGGTCTTTTATATGCACGATCCCACTGACAGGATAGCACATACCACAGTTGTGGTGCACTGGCTGGAACAAGAAATAACCCAATGGGCCCACCGACGGTGATCGATTCCAAACCGACCGCGCAATAAGCGGGCGCTTTACCACTGGGCTACGTCCCTCCCCCCCCCCCCCCCCCCCCCCCCCGACAGTCGTAGAAGTCGAGAGACGTCGAGTTGGTCACATCCGCCGTGACAGTTGGTATAACCGTAAATAAAATGTGTTGAGTGCGTCGTTAAATAAAGCATTTCCTTCCTTGACCAGTTGTGGTGCATTGCATTGGTAGGAACGAGGAAAATAAATCAGTTGAACGGATGCACTGAGGTGGTTCGATCCTGCAACGCAAGCACCCCAGCCAAGCACTCAAGCGACAGAGCTAATACCCTCCCCACCCCTCCAACTCAGAGTTAGTGCACCGCTAGGATTAATGGGTATGTCTCCCGATTGTATGACCCCAAATGGGTGATGATTACCCGGTAGGCTTTGCAAGTTCCATGTCGTCCGGGCTCTGGTGCTAGCAAGATAGCTCAACTGACAGCTATCATAGTCTGTATGTCTGTGATGTCCTAGCAAAATAACAGTGCTCGCTCGATGCGCGGTCGGTGTGGGATCGATCCCCATCGGTGGGCCCATTGGGTTATTTCTCGTTCCAGCCAGTGCACCACGACTGGTATATCAAAAGCCGTGCTATGTACTACCCTGTCTGTTGGATGGTGCATATAAAAGATCCCTTGCTGCTAATCGAAAAGAGTAGCCCATGAAGTTGCGACAGCGGGTTTCCTCTCTCAATATCTGTGTGGTCCTTAACCATATATGTCCGACGCCATATAACCGTAACTAAAATGTGTTGAGTGCGTCGTTAAATAAAACATCTTTCTTTCCTAGCAAAATAAAAACAACGATAATTAAAGCTGATTCGAGATTCCGATCGGACAACGGAATTCGCTTATAGATTGGTGATGCTTGACTGGAGAGGTTAAACCAGACGAATTCGGATTAACGTTGCATGCAAACACGAACGTTTGTTTACTTAATGTCCAGGCACTACTGCCGCACTGGGGTCCATAGATTTTATCAGAACAAGGTCAGGATAAACAGATAATTAAAGCAATTTGGTGTCCTCTTTCACCGATCTACTTTAAGCAATGTTACTTGTTTTCTCTGTCGTTTCTCCGGTTCCAGGCTTGTTTTCTGGTCTTCTTTCGAGGCAAGGTAATAGGAATAGACGATTGTGACAAGACTCCATTACGATTGCATCGGCTGCTATGCCAGGGCCGTTGCTAGTGGGGGCAGAGGGGTAGTTGTCACCCCAGAAAAAAATCTGGAAAGCATTATAGAAAATTAAAGAAAATTCTCTTCTTAACTGTCTAAGGAGTTTTAGACTATTAACTACTCATTTGCCTCCCCCCCCCCCCCAAAAAAAAAAAATTAAAATTAAAAAATCTTAGCTATGGCCCTGTATGCAGTCGGCTATTCTCGTATGAGGCACTTTTATTGTTGGGCGTTGCCTTTAGTCGGCGGTGGGGAGGGGGTCAATTATATAACAAGTAAGAACTGGGTAATATTTAAGGATACGAGGACGAGGGCATGGCCATCTTGCTTGACTCCCTGTTTAACACCATCGCCCTCCTCCGGCTACGACAGTGAGAGAAAGAAAAAATACCCACTGTGCTTGACAAGACAAGAATTGTGAAGGTAAATGTCATGCAGTTGATAGGATGTGATTTTAGACAGGGACGGGAAGAGGGAGGACAGAAATAAATACTGAAAAAACCCACACTAACAAACGTAATTTATTATATAACATTTAATGAAATATCTTAAAATATCAGTGAAATAAAAGTGGTATCAATCACTATTTCACTCTAAAATGTGTTATCGTCACTGTAGAAAGTATTATCTTCACTGTAAGAAAGCCGGAACTATTTTGCTGCTGCCATTTTAAAAATAAGGTAAATTACCAAAAGTTATATAATAAATAGTAAATTTCATGTTTTTTCGTCGCGCAAGCGCCACTCGTGAGATATGATTGCAAGCTTCACACGATGAGATATAAATCATATGTGACAAAAAAACATTAAATATCTTCTATTTATTATCCATATAGTTCAACATAACTGAGTTAATAATAATCGTACGAAGCACACGTGTAATAACAAGTGTAATGACGTAATTTTGGGAAGCGACGTCTTAACATGACGTTGCTTCTCCAGTCCTAGCTCAGACTGTGCATTTGAAATATGACGTCATTTCGTCGTTTCCTTCTAGATGTGGCTGAAACATGATGAGTTGGGTCTTGTTGTTCATAAAGAAAACAACAATAATAATATGGATAATAAAGAAATTATTACATTCGCGTGTGATTTTACGAAATTCGTGTCAGGATTCATGTGTTACCCTCGCTCTCGCTCAGACAATACAAAAATCATGACACTCGTTTCGTAATATCAGTACGACACACAAGCTCGTATAATAATCTCTATATCGAATGTGGTAGCAGGTATACATTTAATGAGGCAGGATACGCTCTACCTTTTACGAACACCTAATAGCACCATTGGTTTGACAGTCATTCATAAGTGGCATGTCATCAGAAAATGTTTTGTACATCCTGAGATTTGTCAGATCAGTCAGACGTAGCCCAGTAGTATTTAAAGCGCTCGCCTAATGTACGGTCAGTCTTGGATCGATCCCCGTCGGTGGGCCCATTGGGCTATTTCTCGGTCGATTAAAGGCTATGGTATGTGCTATCCTGTCTGTGGGATGGTGCATATAAAAGATATCTTGCTACTAAATGGACCATGTAGCGGGTTTCCTCTCTAAGACTAACGTCAAAATTATCATGTTTTACATCCAATAGCTGATGATTTTGATAAATCAATGTGCTCTAGTGTTGTCGTTAAACAGAACAAACTATCAGTCTTGCAAATGGCGGCCCTCATACAGACGAAACACCTGAAAGTGGTTCTTGAGTGCAAACTATCACACAGTGTCAAAATGTCCACTGAGCTCTGTCTTGTGCAGGCTGAGAGTTATGAAACCACTCTTGTGAGTGGCAGTTCTCATATGGACGAAGAATCTGGCAGTGAATCATGAGTGTATGTGGTCACGACCTTGTCAAAACATCTGTTTTTCGTCTTGTGTAGAGATACGAACGTGAACGTGTTAATGGTCTTTCTTTCATATTATAATTAATCAGTCGAACGTTTCTTATAATAGTATTCCATATTTATAACTAACAGCTATCGATTAGTGTTAATTGGATTAGGAATTCATTAAACGGCCATTTTCTGTCCATTCTGTCAAAATGACATTGTATTACAGGATTTTGATTTGTAGCAAGATAGGCTTCTAACCATACAAAGGTTTTTCGAGAGTACTGGAATTTCTTGCGTAATCATTAGGTATAATGTCTCAGTTGAAAAAAATATATATCCAACTTAATAAGTATCAATTTAAAGATATCTGATTGACCTTTACATTGTGATGCCATAAATGTCAAACCCAAACCATCTTTTGAAATGAGTACCATCGACAATGATTTCTACCCATGACGTATGATATAACTGTGCAAGCGCTGTTGGAAATATATTTACATTCCTTTAAAACGTGGTCTTGGAGGATATGTCATAAATGGAATATTACATTCGTGTCATTAGATATTTATCTTGCTACTCCGTTTATACAACTCACTTTCGCTCATTTGATACGTTTTGAAACCACTCGTAACTGCTATGGTATTTAAGGGTGTATACCACCAAATTAAATCCCATAGACGACAATATTAACATATGTGGCTAAAACTCCTACCTGCAGCGTATCAATCAACATTGATATAAATACTACCACCGCTCACCCTTAAAGTAGATAAGAAAAAAGTGGGGGTTAAGATGAAAATTTTAGAGATAAACGGGTAGAGTGTATCACTACTCTAGTTCCGCGCACAATTTGAGTACTTTCTGTACAGGTACCCCACACATGTTTTAAGCACAAGGCTACTTGACACAGTGGTACAAGATGAAATAAAGTTGCATACATTTTTTGCCCAGATGAAACTTTTTTTTACCAACTTTCACATTGATCACCAATGACAGGATCTGTGGTATTAACTGCTCTATTAAAAAGTTGGGTGCACCTCGAACTTTGACCCAGCCGGAAGTAATTTGGTTTAGTGCTACCTTAACAGCCACTCATGTAGTATTGTCCGTATGATAAAAAACAAACAGCCATACAACTCATTATCCTAAGTTTTATTCTGATTTTTCTTTTATAAAACAAATAACACTTGAGTACTACATTTTGGTGTTCGTGATTGTCTTTATAAAAAGAGTTCACTTTAAATGGTGTACAATTTGACATTTTGGTGTTCGTGATTGTCTTTATAAAAAGAGTTCACTTTAAATGGTGTACAATTTGACATTTTGGTGTTCGTGATTGTCTACATAAAAAGAGTTCACTTTAAATGATGTACAATTTGACATTTTGGTGTTCGTGATTGTCTTTATAAAAAGAGTTCACTTTAAATGGTGTACAATTTGACATTTTGGTGTTCGTGATTGTCTTCATAAAAAGAGTTCACTTTAAATGGTGTACAATTTGACATTTTGGTGTTCGTGATTGTCTTTATAAAAAGAGTTCACTTTAAATGGTGTACAATTTGACATTTTGGTGTTCGTGATTGTCTTCATAAAAAGAGTTCACTTTAAATGGTGTACAATTTGACATTTTTGTGTTCGTGATTGTCTTTATAAAAAGAGTTCACTTTAAATGGTGTACAATTTGACATTTTGGCTTTCCGTTTTTTCAGAAATGTTATAAAGATGTGTAACATATAAATTGACACATTCAAATGGTTATTTTAAAAATACTTTTAGTTGCTTTTATGAAAAGTCTCCGTTTAAGTCTATGTACGATATTATTTAAGCTGGAATGGCTTTTAGCAAAAAAAAATTGTTATAAAGATATATAATTTATAAATTTCCAGAATCGAATGGCTGTTTGAAAATGGCGGGGTGTGACCGTAGAAAAGCCTACAAGCCCCACAGGACATCATCCAGTGAAAGAACTGGGGGTAAGAAAACTAGGGACCGTGTCTGAATATTACCTTTTTCCTTCTATATTTGGGAAACAATTAAGAGAAAACAAAAAAACAAAGGTGCTTCTAGAATGTCCGAGAAAAGGGAGGGGCGAGAATTCCAAAAATAGGGATCAGTAACATAAGACATTCTTCCTCCAGAAAATCTTGGGACATCTAGGATCGATCCCCGTCAATGGACTCATTAGGCTATTTCTCGTTTCACCCAGTGCACCGCGACTGCTATATCAAAAACTGTTGTATGTGCTATCTTATCTGTGGGATGGGGCATATAAACGATCCCTTGCTACTAATTAAAAAAACAAATGCGGGTTTCTTCTCTAAGACAACATTTCTAAATAGCCTTTGATTAATAAATCAATATGCTGTACTAGTGTTAAACAAAATAAAACAAACTATAACTTTGGGCTGACATCTGATATAATTACTATACTCGCACAAACGAAGGAAATGTTTCATTTAACAACACACTCAGCACATTTTAGTTTCGGTTATATGGCGTCGGACATATGGGTAAAAACCACACAGATATCGAGCGAGGAAACCCGCTGTCGCCATTTCATGGACTACTCTTTTCGATTAGCGGCAGTGGATCTTTTATATGCACTATCCTACATACAGGATAGTATATACCACGGCCTTTGTTATACCAGTTGTGGAGCACCGGCAGGAATGAGAAATAGCCCAATGGGCCCACCACGGGGGTCGAACCTAGATCGATCACGCATCAAGCGAGGGCTGTACCACTGAGCCCCTCGCACAAATGATGACCAGATTCTTTGCCCCCACCCCACCCCACACCACCCACCTCTCCTCAGAACTGCCCTTGAAAAAGCCCCAAAAGCTATCTAACTTTAGGATACTAGTGGCTGGATGATCCCATTGGTTGCCACTGCGGCACAACCATTCTCTTTTCACGGTTGTAAGGGACGGTCCATAAATGTCAATGGTTTTCATAATCCTAACAATGTTAGGATTGGGTTTGACCCCCTCCCCCCCCCCCCCCCAATCCTAACATAAAAACATTGATATAATGTGTACGAAACATTGACCTTCGATGGACCAATGTTTTACCTGAAAAGCAATCCGAACATGGCTTTTACCCCCTTCCCCCCCCCCCCCCCTTCCGAACATTGTTCGGATTGTGAAGCACATCGATATTTATGGACCGTCCCTAGGTAACCTAAACCAATGGCGGGTGTTCATTTTCATTAATGTCATTTATAGGTGGGGGTTTTCCTGGGCGGCTGGGCACACACCTAATTATCTGGGGCCTAATTCACCAATGTCTCTTAGGCTCTGTTAGACTACAAAGCATCCTCTTTGCAAGTATTTTAGCATTGCACTGCAAGATCGCAATTAAAGTAAGAACCAGGGCCATGTAATACGGTATCTTCTCAAGCTAAACCACCGTTATGTTAAGAAGGAGCATGCTTAGTAATGTTTCAGGCCTGATGATGTTCTAAGAAAACCAAAAATCCATTATTGCGAACATGCAATAACCGATGGCAATTTTCGTTAGTTTTCCGGGTCTAGTAATATTCCTAGAATACATCCATCACCGTGGAACATGCAATAACTGGCTTCATCTCGGTTATCTGGACATGCGTTTCACCCACGCCACGCCAGGAATCCTAGTCCGTTACGTTCAGATACGTTACGCTGGCTTTTACGTCGGCTCCAATTGCTGGATGTCCAATCACGTACGTGATCTACCCAGCATGCAGGTCACAACTTTCTCTTCGCGATGCACGTGAGTGCGTTTCGTGCCGACAGTAACGTGCACTTGCGTACACCTGCCATTCAGAAATCGCTTCGTGCGTAACTGTATATCTCGCTCTGTCTTTTGGCAATTAATATCATGCGGCGTTCCGTGCGGTACGTTGCATAGCTACCGCGTCAGGCAATAACGGATTGGATACGTCAGTCGGTCGCATTTTACTGCATGTCAAGTAATGACCTATAACGTTTATGTTCCGGCGGCAGAACTTTTTTTGTGTTTATATCCTGTAGAATTATCGTATGATTCATTAAAAAAAGAACATGAGAAAAAGAAGTCCCACTTTTTAGAAAGATGGATAGCTGGAAAAGTGTGCAACAAAAAACATTTAATATTTGTACAAAATCGGTTTATTATGTTGTCTATTGATGGGTGAATACTTGAATTTCGCAGTTTACTTTTAAAATGGCGCATAACGCAAATCATAATGCTAAATTATAAAGGTACTGTTTACGTACCGTACGTACTAAAAACGATTCCCAGCCAGTGTACCACGACTGGTATATCAAATGCCGTGGTATGTGCTATTCTGTCTGTGCATATAAAAGATCTCTTGCTACTAATGCAAAAAGTTAGCGTTTTTTCTCTCTAAGACTATATATCAGAATTACCAAATGTTTGACATCCAATAGCCGATGATTAATAAATCATTGTGCTCTAGTCGTTTCGTTAAACAAAACAATTTTTTACTGAAGACGATATTCGATTGGTTTATTATTCACTTATGCTATAGTGTACTAAAAACTGTACCAATAGGGGTGGGGTGGGTTTTTTTCTTTTTTTTTTTTTTTTTTTTTTTTTTTTTTTTTTTGTTCTAGGATGCAATACTCTCCTTTACTTTTTTAGGGCTATCCCCCCCCCCCCCCCCCCCCCCCCCCCCTCTAGCATTTCGAGATTTCCTTTTTCAGTTCTTCTACCGTGAGCTGAACCACAAGATCTCTGTCAACTTTCTCGGAGAGTCACATATTGATTATAATCCATAGTCTAGGGTGGCAGTGGGGCACTAGGAAAGGAAGTATCTAAATGATTAGGGAAACGCCAACTGATTACTGTTTAAGGGCGGGATCGCCTGAGGTGCTTGGGTGGAAGGAAGGAAGGAAATGTTTTATTTAACGACTCACTCAACACATTTTATTTACGGTTATATGGCGTCGGACATATGGTTAAGAACCACACAGATATTGAGAGAGAAAACCCGCTGTCGCCACTTCATGGGCTACTCTTTTCGATTAGCAGCCAAGGGATCTTTTATATGCACCATCCCACAAACAGGATAGTACATACCACAGTTGTGGAGCACCGGCTGGAATGAGAAATAGCCCAATGGGCCCACCGACGGGGATCGATCCTAGACGGACCGCGCATCAAGCGAGCGATTTACCCCTGGGCTACGTTCCGCCCTTGGGTGGAAGGATGGAACTCCGCCGGAACCATTTTCTGATTGTTTATTGCACGTCCTAACCAGTTTCTCTCGACTGCTATATCAAAGACTGTGGTGTGTCCTCTCCTGTCTTCGATAAAAAGTGCATATAAAAAAATTCTTACTTCTAATGGGAAAATTTTGCGGAATTCCTCAGAAAACTATATGTCCGAATTATCAAATTTTCGACATCCAATAACTGATCATTAATAAATCAATGTGTTCCAGTGGTGTCGTTAAACAAAACCAACTTCTTCGTTTTTCGTTTATTAAAGCAGAAGCACAAACACAACTACACTTCTAAGAAATTCGTTTTCCGGTTGTCCGCGTATGTTGCCTTCTGTCTTAAATACAAGGCTCGTCGCTACATTTGCTGTCTTGTACAACTGAACAATTTATTCCAGGTTATTTCTACCAGCTGTCTAACCGGTCTATTGGATGGTGCATATAAAAGACTTTAAATTCTTCAGTGACCCACGCCCACTGGACTCTAAAATCCAATCATATAACTACGCTTCGTTGCTATGCAATGCCAAACAGTGTATTTTTAACTAAACTGGATTGGAAATTGCAGCCGACTCAAACGAAGAATGGTGCCTGACCAGAAGAAGCTTAAAATTGATGGTCTATTACAAATGCTTAAAATTAAAGATTTTAATTTTTAATTGTTTAACTATACTAAGGACTGCAGGTTTACCAAATCCCTCTGAAGTTAGAACGAATGAAATAGTCTATAATTTGAATAATAATCATACCAATATTGCTATCTGTAGTAGTAGTAGTAGTAGTAGTAGTAGTAGTAGTAGTAGTAGTAGTAGTAGTAGTAGTAGCAGCAGCAGCAGCAGCAGCAGCAGCAGCAGCAGCAGCAGCAGCAGTAGTAATAGTAAAAGCAGCAACAACAACAGCAGAAGCAGCATAGGCGTACGGGCTCCCATTTTTATACAGGCAGTGGGGGTGGCAAATATGTTTCCCAATTTGGATAACAACGTTTATTGATATAAATTTTGCACTACTATCAAACACACATATATATGGTTCAGAACAAATCACAACGCAATTTTACATGGATGACAACTAATAAATATTACCATTGTGAAGAGAATGGTGGAAATACACATGGTGAAAAAGTTTCAGGCCGGCTCTGTTTGACCGGACGTCTCGATCCTTTTTGTCCGAATGCGAAGATTGTTTCCAGCATTTTGGTGTGCAGTTGACCCCTCCAACCCCCGTCTCGTACGCTTTCGAGTAGTTGTAGTAGTGGGGTAGGTGATGTTGCTATAGTGGTTGTATAACTGCAGTTGTAGATATTGTAGGCTTTGTAATATCTGTCATTGTTTCAGAATGGATATTGCTGTCGCAGTGGTTGTAATTGGGGCTTCTTACTTTAAACTTATAGTTGTTGCAGCCACTACAACAAATGATGTCCA
Source organism: Gigantopelta aegis (assembly GCF_016097555.1). Classification (NCBI taxonomy): domain Eukaryota; kingdom Metazoa; phylum Mollusca; class Gastropoda; order Neomphalida; family Peltospiridae; genus Gigantopelta; species Gigantopelta aegis. The sequence continues at coordinate 51,616,571 of NC_054700.1, forward strand.
GTGCCGTTCCTAGCAGGGGTAGATGCAGTTTGTTTTGTTTGGCGACACAACTAGAGTACGTTAATTAATCATAGGCTATTGGGTGTCAATACTATGGTAATTCTGACCCATAGTCATGAGAGAAAACCCGCAACATTATTCCATTAGTAATAAAAGGTGTTTCATATTCATATTCCCAACAGAGAGGACAACACGGTATTTGATATACGAGTTGTACAAGGAAATGTTTTATTTAACGACGCACTCAACACATTTTATTTACGGTTATATGGCGTCGGACATATGGTTAAGGATCACACAGATATTGAGAGAGGAAACCCGCTGTCGCTACTTCATGGGCTACTCTTCGATTAGCAGCAAGGGATCTTTTATACGCACCATCCCACAGACAGGATAGTACATACCACGGCCTTTGTTAAACCAGTTGTGGAGCACTGGCTGGAACGAGAAATAATCCAATGGGTCCGCCGATGGGGATCGATCCTAGACGAGTTGTGGAGCACTGATTGGGACTGGTAAAAAAAAAAAAAAACGCCAATGGGTCCGCTGTGACGTTTCGATCTTACGACCCATGCATCTAGGGTGAGCAGTTTACCGACTGAGCTAGATCCTATATACCCGGTATTATTGTGCTTTGGTTCAAAACGGGAAGGGCCTGGGGACACCGCCCCAAGTCTAAAGATCTAACAGCTGAAATCGGATTAATATATAACTGACCCCCCACCCCACCCCCACCCCACCCCTTTCCAATTGCTGATATCTTCCAATGACGGCTCTCCTTTTGCTACCACTGCTCTTGCATTGTAATTAATCGCCATTTTTCTTGTTGTTACTTTTTTCTTTTTTTTTCTTCTTTTTTTTTTTAAAGATATTTGAATTCACACAGCTTAACTTAAAACTCCAATTCGCACTTTCAGATTCCAGCTTAATCCGGAAGACGCCGGAGCTGACTCGAGGTCCGGTTCGCAGCAACCTCCTGAGGAAAGCGAAGAAGAAGTCGCTGCGGATGTCCATCGTCATCGTCCTCGCCTTCATCATCTGCTGGACCCCCTATTACGTCATCTTCATCTCGGTGACGTTCTTCAAGTGGGAGGAGATCGAGCCGAAGACGATGTTGTGGTTCTTCTTCATCGGGATGACCAACACGATGCTGAACCCCATGATTTACGGTGCCTTCCAGCTTTGCAAGGTGCATAGACCCAGGTTAGTTGAAGAACCTTGTCTATCGAGAATGCTGATGTCATATTATTATCTTCGGGCAATAGCGTGTAGGCTGCAGAGTTCGCAGTGGAAATGTTTAAAGGAAGACGCAAGTCATTTGTGGGTTATTTGAATTTTTTTTTTTTGAATTTTTTTTTAAATTGTCATAATTTGTAATTGATATTATTAAAGGTGCATTATCGTATTTGCAAGTGTCATATTTTCAGTATTTATAAAAAAATTCAAATTATCATAATTTACAGGTGATATTAAAGGTGCATTATCATATTTGCATGTATTATATTTTCAGTATTAAAAACAAACATTTTACTTTCCAAATTATCATAATTTACAGGTGATATTAAAGGTGCATTATCGTATTTGCAAGTATTTTATTTGCAGTATTAAAAACATCTGTTCAATTTTTCATAATTTACAGGTAATATTAGAGGGGCATGATATTAAAGGTGCATTATCTTATTTGTAAGTGTCATATTTTCAGTATTAAAAAACATTTTTCTTTTCAAATTATCATAATTTGCAGGTGATATTAAAGGTGCATTATCGTATTAGCAAGTGTATTTTCAGTATAAAAAACCCCATTCTTTTTGTGTTAAATATCTAATCAATTTTCGATTAAAAAAATTAATTGTAAAATCAGTTTCTAACCATTATTCATTAGAAGTACATATTAACGATAGCTGCAAGTAATTTTGTTTACAACATAAGCTATTGTGAACTGAACACAATATTAAAGGAAGACGAAAATCAATTATTTGTTATTAATTTATAATTAGCAGACACCGTTATTAATGGAAGGCGTGAGCGAAGTTAATTATTGTAGTTTGCAGATGGTATTAAGTAAGACAAAAAGCCTATCGCACGGCTGTTTTAAGTTAAAGCAGTCGATATTAATAGACGACGTAGGAACCATTTTAGTTGGCATAGTCAATAATAAGTGCGAAAAACACACACCATTTAATCATGTTTATAGACCAGGGGCCTCATTCACAAAGGTCGCTTAGGCTCTGTTAGACAACAAAGTCTTTTGGCATTGCACTGCGAGATCGCAAAGTTGCGAGAGTTGAATGAATTAGGCCCCAGGGACCTCATTCACAAAGGTCGCTTAGGCTCTGCTAGACAACAAAGCATCCTTTTTGCAAGTCTTTTAGCATTGCACTGCGAGGTCGCAAAGTTGCGAAAGTTTAGTGAATTAGGCCCCATATTATTAACTAGGAACGCATAAATCGAGTTTTATTATAATATATACAGTGGGTAGTTTTATTGATTTTATATTTGAGAGAACACGGTACGTTTCAGACTTTTTAAGGTAATAATCGGATCAGGAACCAAATACTGAATCAAAACAGAAACAAAACGATGGGATGCAACCCAATGATAAAGAGCTTTGTTTAATGCGCGGTCGGTCTTGGATCGATCCCCATTGGGATATTTCATTTTCCAGCCAGTGTTTCACTACTGGTATAACAAAGGCGGTGGTATATACTGTCCTGTCTGTGGGATGGTGCATATAAAGCTCCTTTTATCTAGAGCAACTTAAGGTGACCACACACAATCAAATTAAAATTGTATTTTGTAATATGCACAAATACTTAAAATACAAATATAACTCTAAGCCAAGGTTAGAGTAACCATATTTTAAGTTATATCGTTATCAAGTTAAAATCATGGATTCATCACTTCATTTTTCTGTTCATAATGGCATAAATATGTTTAAAACATATAATAAATAGACAGTTATGGATGTTTCTCTGTTAAGACTTAGCTGCTGTTAGCAGATATATATATATAACAATATATAATCATAAAAGTTACGTTTTATTCGCATTGTGTGGGGTTTTTTTAATTCAGGGAACTGTTTGAATTTCAAATCATAAGTTTAAATATGTCAAAATAAGACCTTTTTTTTTGGTTTAAGAAATATCTTGTTTTTTGCATGTATGGTTATTTTAAGTTTGCCTTGAAGGTCAATAAGTATGGCTTGCGTGTTCCCTTAAATCTTCACCATTGGATGTAGTGGCATACTACCAATGCTGCAGTTTAAGACAAACCAAAGGGGGCATCCGTTTATAGCTGTACATATTCTCAATAAAGTTTTAAGACAGATACTCGGTTTGGACAAAGAAAATTAAGATCAGCTCAGTGTACACATTTTATTCCTCTAATTTACGACAAACGTCTTGTCTACCCATTAGTTAGCGAAGCCAGAATTTTATACTGGAGATAACCATTCTGTCTTCTGTCTATGCGACAGAAAATGTAATATAGGTGTGTTTAAGGGACATGATGTCTACGCCAGTTGTCCTACCCTATGTCCGCCCTTACACCATTGGATCATGACTTTCAACAAGTTACAGTTTTATTTGTTCTCCGTTGACAATTCGTCACGAAACAATTGTCGAAATGGTAGCACAATGCAGCCTTGCAGCCTACAAGTATTGTTGTTGTTTTTTTATTTCACTTCGGCGATTTTGCAATGTTTGTATCTGTTACTCTCTCTCTCTCTCATTGAGTGTGTTTATTCGTACTAACACGACGAGCTACAGATGCTTGCCAAAACTAACTAACAACTATCAATTGTGTTTCACTATTTTATTATAAAATACGTGTTGCAGTTTTCTCTTTAAAATAATCCTTTAGTGTAAGTATTGATTTCTGGTCACAAATTAAATATATAGGATAAACTGACGCTCTCATGTTCTATGCTATTTACGTTAGTCAAAAAACTTTGTTTATAAAGGTTTATTTTGTAAATAAAGTACATAAATGTAGTTTTATTAAAAGTGTATGTAATAAATCCAAGAAATCACTGTAGAGTTCATCACGTCATTCTCATCATTTTATTTCTAGTTGAAACTAAAAATTCGGATTTTATTGTTAATAAGTTTCTATAAACTATATTATACATTTTAAATTTTCCTAATTGCTATTTCTTTATTTTGTTTTCTTTCTTTCATACATTCCAAAGTAATGCGTAAACTTCGTTTGCATAGCATTTGTTTAACGATATAAAGCCCGAAGGTGCCATCCCAGATTCCCAGTAAGTTTAAAATATTACGAGTACCTGTGTGTGTGTGTGTGTGTGTGTGTGTGTGTGTGTGTGTACAACAAAACATATATATATATATATATATATATAGAGAGAGAGAGAGAGAGAGAGAGAGAGAGAGAGAGAGAGAGAGAGAGAGAGAGAGAGAGAGAGAGAGAGAGAGAGAGAGAGAGAGCGGTTATTACCAGTGTTTTTCGGTATCGTCAATATTATATATTAGGAATAAAAATTGTATTATGCGAGCCTCTGGCGAGCATAATACATTAATTTTATTCCTAATATATGATATTGACGATACCGAAATACACGAGGGTAATAATCTCTTTATCATATAAGCTCAAGCTTAATACAACGTGTTTTTGTAAACTGTACACGCAACTTAAATTCCAGTCCGCCATTACTAGATATTCAAATGACGTAAGAATATGTGGCGCGGTGTGTTTTTGAATGGAAATGACGTCAAACTCGAATAACGTCATTTTGGATGTCCTTACATCAAAATAAAGTTATGCCTAACGTTTTTTGTTTTCTGAACGCTGGACAGCTTTCAGTGTCAAACTGCCATTGAAATGGTTTTATTCGATGACTATGAATGCATACGTCAATCATGGAGTGTCACCCAAGTACGTTTGCTTAAATGTCAATAAACCTAGTGCCGAGACCTCGACTAATTTACATCTAATTTGCAAAGTTATCAAATTCTCAAATAATGTGATCTGAAAAATATCACATACTTTGATTGCACTGAAAATGTAAGATATTATATGATAAATAAATAAATATATATAATTGCAATACAGCTATTTGAACCACCAACTCAACACCTGCTATTAAGTTGGGTGGGACGTAGCCTAGTGGTAAAGCGCTCGCTTGATGCGCGGTTGCTCTAAGATCGATTCACGTCGGTCGGCCCATTGGGCTATTTTTCTCTCCAGCCAGTGCCCCACGACTGGTATATCAAAGGCCGTGGTATGTGCTAACCGGTCTATTGGATGGTGCATATAAAAGATCCCTTGCTACTAAAAGCAAAATGTAGCGGGTTTCCTTTTTCAGACTATATCTAAAAGTTACCAAATGTTTGATATCCAACAACCGATGATTAGTAAATTAATGTGCCCTGGTGATGTCGTTTCAAATCTGGAATTCGGCTCAAAATATTTTCATGACTTTGACCTAGAATTACAGTAACATTAAACTTCGTGTACTGCATCGCTGTAGTGAGTGAATTGTACTCAATATATGTGTGGGATGTCAATGCAATTTCCAACCAATCAAGGAAACAATTCGATCAACAATAAATGGGAAGCCTGATATTGTTGTGTTGCATAATATGTTGCGGCAATTGGCGCCAAATAAATAAATCAAATTAGCAAAATGGATACTTTCGACCAATTGTGCCGTGATAAAAGGTGTGAATAGCCTCATCTTTTTGTTCAACTCAAATAAGAGCGACCCCAAATATGAATGGTTTCCATTCCGTTTTTGTATTTATTTGATTGCTTCCTGAACTGTTTTGTTGGTCACTGAGCTGGTAGCATTTAGGAGAATTGTTTCATTGCGGTCATTACGGTTTGACTAAAGGATACTTTGGGGCGGGATGTAGCCGAGTGGTAAAGCGTTCGCTTGATACGCGGTCGGCCTAGGATCGATCCCCGACGGTGGACCCATTGGACTATTTCTCGTTCTAGCCAGTGCTCCACAACTGGTGTACCAAAGGCCGTGGTATGTACTATCGTGTCTTTGAGATGGTGCATATAAAATATTCCTTGGTGCTAATCGAAAAAGAGTATCCCATGAAGTGGCGACAGCGAGTTTCCTCGCTCAATATATGTGTGGTCTTTAACCATATGTCTGACTCCATATAACCGTAAATAAAATGTGTGTGCGTCGTTAAATGAAACATTTCCTTCCTTCCTTCCTAAAGGATACTGTAGAAATAAGTAATTTTCCTAGACCACCTTAAAATGAGATATTCGTTTTGAGCCAGATTCTGGATTCATTTGAAGTCACGAATCTATAATATACAAGGGGGCGAGAAATAGCCCAGTGGTAAATCGCTCGCTTGATGACCGGTGGGTTTGAGATCGATCCCCGTCGGTGGATCCATTGGGCTATTTCTCGTTCCAGCCAGTGCACCACGACTGATATATCAAAGGTCGTGGTATGTGCTATCCTGTTTGTGGGATGGTGCACATAAAAGATCCCAAGTTGCTACTAATGGAAAAATGTAGCGGGTTTCCTCCCTCCCAACCCTCAACATCGAAAAATATGGATAAGTCCAATTTCAGTTTAAAAGTGCCTAAGTAGAGATGAGTCTATTAGTATGTCCTACTTCCTTGCTGTTTTACTGCACACACCCTTACCCACATCCATTGGTTATTCTAGGCTAGCTACTGCCGTGATTAGTCACCAGGCTACAGATGTTCGAAGCTAACTTAGTGCTACGATATCGTAAAAATCATCATAGTCTATGATGTCATAACAACACACGCCATAGTGACGTCAGAGCTTACGATGGTTTGTAATATCGTAGCGCTAAGATAGATTCGAAAATATGGGCCCTTGATGCTATGCAAATTCAGAAATTTTTTGTAATTGAAATTATGTTATTGTAATTAAGCAAAAGTAATAATGAACCGTCTTTCGTCTCACTGATAATTGCAGTTAAACCTGTGTCGCTCCTACTGAATCCACCAGCGCGGGTCGAGTCTAGCAAGACAGGACTCTAGTACTCGTACACGTGAGACAATGTAGAGCATTGATTTCAGCAGTAACTAATCAGCGATACAAGTTACACAATAGTCATATGATAATGTGCTAGTTTCTCTTTTAAATCTGGCCGTCCGCCCGTCCGTCACAATACTGAACGTATCAACCAGTTTCTAGATGCAATTCAATGGCATGATTTCGGATTCATGTTCGGCGCTGGAATTAAGATGCATATATTGTACTTTATTCTTTAGTTTCATTATCATCTAGCTGTAAGTGTCGGGTACTCGGGTCCGGGTCGGGTTTCACCCTTGAGTACTCGAGTGCAATATGTTGGTCTCATCGAGGCCCTACCAGCACCCCAACACATTCCACTTTTAAACGGTCTCCCGTAGGTCTATAACAATGTTGGCACTTTATTTGAAGTGTCCGACGTGACACCGGTGAGGCAGAATATGCTTCCTCTCGCGAACACCTGATATCATCACTGTTTTGACAGTGATTCGTAAGTGCATTTCGTCACAGCTATATTTATTCCAATGAGTTCTGTCCTTTTCTAGTTTCGTTTTAGTAAACTAATCAGGAAGTGTAAGAAAGCAGTATATTGTCTAATATATTTATATTAAGAATGAAAGGGGTTTCCTAAATCATAAAAAGAGGGTTCCGAAATCATAAAAGCATTTTTATACATAATTAAGGTTCCAACACGCTGTCCTGGGCGCAGCTATCTGGGCTGTCTGTCCAAGACAGTGGGTTGATGGTAAATTGTTATTGAGAAAGAAGTCAGTGTGCTGACGCTACACCCCCACCCCCACCCCCTCCAGTTGACACAAACCCAGTATCTACCAGCCTTGAGACGGACAGCGTAACCACTACGATGCATTCAAACTGAGTCGGTTTAAGAGTGTTCAAACAAAGAAATTATGTCTTCTAAGTCTCCTAAGTAGGATTAACCTTTTTTCTTGAGATTTGATATAAATAACTTTTCAGTGATAAATAATTGTATATGAATTGAATAAATGTTTCAGACACAGTTATCTTTCTTGTCGATATGTTATTAATTATTTGTTTACTTGTTTAATTCTGTTTATTGGATATATTGTGTTTTAATATCTATGCATTAGTTCATCCATTCAAGTTGTATATATAATATACAAATAAGTCTTTAGTAGATCAATGCAAACCTGTGTTAATGGCTCTCTTTCACTTTTATCAAGAGCCTTATTGTTATAAGGTCACACACGTTGTCTTCGAATGTATGCTAATAAACAATAGTTTTGGGTCAATAATAAAAAATTAAAAAAACTTTATAGATCCGCTTATGTTCTTGCTCAGTTAAAGTCATTTTATATCTTGTTGCTTCGCAACAAATACCCTTGATTACGTAATTTTGCAACGTTTCAAAAAAAATATATATTATCTCTTTGCAGTCATTTTTAATCTTTGCTAAGATCGTAATGCTAGCGTGGAGTGATGTTTTGAATCTTCTTGACTGCTGGTAAAGACAGTCTGTCATCTACTCACTGCATGCGTCTAATCAGCTTCTGACAGAGTTAGATACGAGTTATACGTAATACACTATTGAAAGAATTTTTCATCAGCGTTCTATAATTTTTCATCAGTGTCATAGGTAAAAAAAAGTTATTAAAAGAATTTAACATCAGTGCTCTACGTAATTACATATTGACTGAATTTTATATAAGTGTTCCGCGTAATAAGTTATTTTGCCCCGACACTGACACAATGGATTAGGGCATAAATTGTTTTTAATTAAACAAAAAATACACTCGGGAATATCCATAATTATTGTAAGTCAGTCGAAAATCCCGATTCTTTAGCTTCCATTGGTTTTCTAATTCATACCAAAAGGGAAGTTACCCAATATTACTAATTATGTAAAATTATGACAATAAGTATCATAACTTAATGATATAATTTTATATCAGTATTTTACATAATAATTTATCGATAGAATTTTACACCAGTGTTCTACGTAATAAGGTATTGATAGAATTTTATGTCAGTGGTCTACGTAATAAACTATTGATCGAATTTCACACCAGTGTCTTACGTAAAATAATAAGTTATTGATCGAATTTTACATAAGGGTTCTACAAAATATAATATTAAACGAATTAGACAACAGTGTTTTTCGTAATAATTTATTCATAGAATTCTAAATCAGTGTTCTACGTAACAAGTTATTAAACGAATTTCACATGAGTGTTTTACGTAACAATTTATTAATAGAATTTTACATCAGGGTTCTGTGTAATAAGTTATTAATAGAATTTTTATATATAAATGTTTATTGATACAATTTTACATAAGTGTGCTACCTAATATGTTATTGACAGAATAATACATGTATTCTACATAATAATTTATTGATAGAATTTTACTTAATGGTTCTACGTAATAAGTTATTGATCGAATTTTGTCATCGGTGATTTAAATAATAAGTTATTGATGGAATTTCCCATCAGTGTTCTACCTAACAATTTATTGATAGAATGTCTTTTGATTGTTCTATTTAATACGTTATTGGTAGACTTTGGACATCAGTGTTCTCTGTAACAAGTTATTAACAGAATTTCATATGAGTGTTTTAAGTAATACGTTATTAAAATAATTTAACATCAGTGTTTTATATAATAATTTATTTATATAATTCACATCAGTGTTCTATGCAATAAGTTATTTAAAGAATTTCACATCAGCGTTCTACATAATTAGTTATTAAAATAATTTAACTGTGTTCTTCCTAATAAGTTACTGATAGGATTTTACATTAGTGTTCTACATAATAAGTTATTAAAAGAATTTCACACCAGTATTTTACGTAATAATTTATTGATAGAATTTTTATATCAGTGTTTTACATCATAATGTATTGATATTATTTTACATAAGTGATTGATAGAATTGGAAATCAGTGTTTTATATAATACGTTACTGATATAATTGAACATTAGTGTTTTACATAATACGTTATTGATAGAATTTTGACATTAGCGTTTTACTTAATAAGTTATTGATATAATTTGGACATCAGTGTTTTCCTTAATAAGGTATTGATATAATTTGGAAATCAGTGTTTTCCTTAATAAGGTATTGATATAATTTGGACATCAGTGTTTTCCTTAATAACTTATTGATATAATTTGGACATCAGTGTTTTCTTTAACTTGGTTCTTCACCTACTAATTGGATATTGTGGCTCTTCTATCTATATGGTGAGATGTTTAATTATTAGAGTTCCAGGACGCGTAGACGGCGACTGGGCCCTGTTGTGATCGTTATAGTTATTATGCTTATTATTTGAATCTTTGTCATTCCAGCAAATATTTCGTTTGCCAGTATGTTGTCGTCGTCGTTGTTGTTGTTGTAGTTGTTGTTAATGATAATTTAATAGGGTTTTTTATCATTATTATTATTATTGAATACCATCATTAGTGTTACTATAAATATATATTATAATATATATATTTATTTTTGGGGGATGATGAGGATGATGAGGATGTAATAATAGTAGTAGCAGTAGAAGCAGAAGCAACAGTAGCAGTATTATTAGCAGTATATATATATATATATATATATATATATATATATATATATATATATATATATATATATATATATATATAGTAATGGTACATGTATATTTATTTGTTTTTTAAATTATTATTGTTTAAAAAGTATAATGACAGAACAGAACAGGACAAGAGAAAACAGAACAGAACAAGAATAACAGAACTGGATCAATGGCTATATAGTATGTAAAATATAAAGCACTACGTATTACAGATATTTAACAGAAATGGGTTCACCTTGATTATAATATCGATAAGTTAACACAATGTTGATGTTCTTAGTATGTTAGTTGTATTTAAACTGTTGTTGCGGTTTTAGAACATAAATATGCTTGAACATTATAGCAATTCTCCAAACATGGTGATAAATCAATTCCTGAAGTTTATCACAAACTGTTCTTAGATTTATCAAAACAATCGTTTTCTATTTGCTTGTGGTATCTTGTTATACCGCGTTCTTGTTTGATGGTATACTTCTTTGAAATTAAAATGGCGAAATTTCTATATAGATGAAGAGTTCTAAGAATTCACATATCTCTTGTTGACACTTTCACTGCTAGACACATATAATTTGTACTAATTCTGTCGATAATCGCCAGGTCAAAGGTGTGGAGCGACTGTTTGAAAGGATGATGTATGAGTCTTGGTCTTCAAGTTCGACAAGTGATATTTTGCGGGGGTTGTTGTTATTGTTGTTGTTCTTCTTCTTCTTAATTATTATTATTATTATTATTATTATTATTATTATTATTTGTTTTAAGATCGACTTCCAGCTCTGAAGGAGAGGGATGCATGTAAATAATTAATAATAAGCACAGTCAGTACCGTATGGGTGGGTATGGGGTAGTGGGGAGGGTATGGTTTGGGTTGGTGTGCTCTCCAGACACTTGTTAAAACGTAATGCACTCAAATGCATTGTAAACCATTTTAATTATTTTCTTGTATTACTTTAAAAGTGGGGTGGGCTCATACTTGGGGGAGGGAAGGGTTTGGTATCATCAAAAACACTACCCCTTGCCACCACCATCTCCAACCGTTTTTTGTTTTGTTTTATAACCGCCCGACAACTATGCTCATAATACGTGCTATATTGAGATTGAGATGCCTCTAGTGTTTTCGTGTCTGTATTTATTTGTATGATAAATATTTTATGATTTTTTTATTTTGTATTTAAATGTTACATATCAGAGCACAATTATGCAGACAAATTCTTAACATTCCAAGCATAAGCGAGTAAAGCCAGAATACACTCTAATGGGTGGGGTTTTCTTCAAAGAATTAAAAATACAAAACCAAATATATTTTAGTGTGTAGTATATCGGTCATTGTTTCCCGTGGGTATGGATGTGGGTATGGATGTTTTCGAATCGTGCCTCAATATAGTACTTTTATTCGCATCAGAGATCGTTCATCGCCGATGTTTTTACAGTCCCTTGACTAGAAGTTTAACATAAACATACATACATACAAATGTACATACATACATACATACATACATACATACATACTATATTATATATTTTTAAATATTCCATTTGTCTTAAGACAAGAATTCGAAGCATTTCATTCCGTGAACATTGTCGTTGCTTCCCATTTCGTAATCGACTATTTCCGTTCCATTCCAGTGACACAAATACAAACGAATTGCTTTGAACACAGATCTCTCCAGGAATAGCATGTAAAGCTTGTTTTTCACCGAATACACACATTTCTAATCTGCTATGCTTACAGTCAGTTTGCTTTAAAAGGAAACCCATGAATTGGCATGTAATTTTGTAATGAATAATGTTAATACGCATATAAAAACACTGGGCCGAATTTACAAAGCCTGTTTTAGTCTTACACACGTGTAACAACATACATGTATAATGATTAAAGGGACATACCCTAGTTTTTAAACACTACAACATGGTGTTTTTTTTACTATTAGAGCCGTTTATGATCACTGAAATCAAACATTACTTATATTTTATTCTATAGATTATCCATTTCCGTAGAACCGAAATGTTTCTGGTCATCATGTTGTTTCTAATACCACAAAATGGGGGTTTTTTCTTCATATTTTTAAAAACGCACGTGCGTCTGAGAAGTAGCGGTTATTGATTCGAGTTCTAGTCTGTTTTTAAGGATATTTACCGGTGTTAACGTCACAGATTCTTCTTTCATTATATTGTAACTTTATTCAAATGTGTTACAAGTTTGTAGATTAACTAAACTTAGTGTCCATTTTTTACCAATTAAAACTAGGGTCTGCGCCTTTAAATACCCGCGTTTAAGAAAAACAGGCTTCACCAATTCGGGCCAGTAAGTTTAAAGCTCATACCAATTCGGGCCAGTAAGTTTAAAGCCCATACCAATTCGGGCCAGTAAGTTTAAAGCCCATACCAATTCGGGCCAGTAAGTTTAAAGCCCATACCAATTCGGGCCAGTAAGTTTAAAACCCATACCAATTCGGGCCAGTAAGTTTAAAGCTCATACCAATTCGGGCCAGTAAGTTTAAAGCTCATACCAATTCGGGCCAGTAAGTTTAAAGCTCATACCAATTCGGGCCAGTAAGTTTAAAGCTCATACCAATTCGGGCCAGTAAGTTTAAAGCCCATACCAATTCGGGCCAGTAAGTTTAAAGCTCATACCAATTCGGGCCAGTAAGTTTAAAGCCCATACCAATTCGGGCCAGTAAGTTTAAAGCTCATACCAATTCGGGCCAGTAAGTTTAAAGCTCATACCAATTCGCATAACAAAAATGTTTAAAAGAAATCATATCTATATAAATAGAAACAAGTTTTACAAATCAGTATAGATTAAACCTATCTGTTAATAGGCTACTTTCTCATACAGACGTTCCGTTGGCCCAGGGGGTAAGACCGCGGACTATTTAATTTTCCAATCGGTGCATCGGAAACGAAGCCTAACAAGGTACCCTTTGTGTTTCGTTAATGCGTTTAAATATATATATATATATATATATATATATATATATATATATATATATATATATATATATATATATATATATATATATATATATATATATATATATATATACAACCACGCTTGACAGCTAATTTAGTTGACACTGTAGCCAGTGTAGTCCATCTCTGAACCAATGTAGTCGATGCGATGCCTTAGCTAGTTTAGTCCATGTATTAGTCAGTTCACTCCACTCCTTAGCAAGTATAGCCTTATGCCTTAGCTTATATAGTCAACGTTCTTAGTCACTTTAGTCTTACTTTATCCTTCATGCAGCTTAACCTGACCACTGTATTTTGAGAATGCATTTCAGTGATACTTTGCAAAAAAAAATAAAAGCGAATATTTCATGAGAATGAGATGAAATATTTCTTAAAAGAGTATTAATTTGTTATATTTTATAATTTCTTCAGAGGCTAACTGAAAGAGATTTGCTACCCGATTTGTCATATTGCTAATTAAATGATCGTTTGGGTCCAGCTGAATCCTTGACTAAGCTCGAATGTAAATAATGGACACAGGCTGCAAGCGTTTTGCGAAGGACTTGACGATCCACCCTAAACTATGTTTCATAATTTGGTACTGTACATTTAGTTTTTTCATTTCAATTATCAGCTATCAGCCTCAGCTATCTAGGTTGTCTGTCCAGGACAATGGGTTAGTTATTAGTTGTTAGTGAGAGAGAGAGAGAGAGAGAGAGAGAGAGAGAGAGAGAGAGAGAGAGAGAGAGAGAGAGAGAGAGAGACAGACAGACAGACAGAGAGAGAGAGACAGAAAGAGAGAGAGCGAGAGAGAGAGAGAAGAGAAGATGGCGTAGTGGTCTTATACCTACCCACTAAGTCGTTAACACTCCTCTACCTACCTTATGTTCGATTGCTTAGCCACGACACCACCGAGGCCGGTGGTACTATGCGGTACGATCATCTTCCAAATTGTTAGTTCCAATCAAAGAATCCCGTACAATAAAAACAATATATGTATGATACTTTAAATCAAACATTTGTTACAGTCATAGTCGCAAGTATCATGCATATCAATAATAACAAGCATTCTGAGAGTACTGCTAAAGCAATTACATGTCCCCTGCAGGGGCCAACACATTTTCGTGTCTCCTAAGTTCAAGTGCTATAACTCTATCAAACATGGGCCAAACACATTTGATTTGTAACTGTATATGACGAAGCTATAAAAAAAAAAAACCCAAAACAGTCTAGCTCAATGTGACAGTACATGCTCTTAATTTCTTTTCGCCTGTGGCGATATTAATTGTTTTAGAGGGACGTGTGCAGTTCCAATATGCACTTAGCCCAGTTGGGCACCTTGTTACGTAATACCTTCGCGCGACCGTGCATCTCAATATGCACTTAGTCCAGTTGTGGAGGCCATGTGGCCAGTAGTTACGTAATACCTCTGCGAGTGCGGTTTCGACGACCGTGATTTTGGCGACTAGGCGTTAGTAAGTCTGGCGATCTAAGAAAAATATCCCGGCGTGGTCGCTGTGGAAATATCACTTGATAGGGGGAGGTGCCGCGATGTACCCCCAGAAGATATTCGGATTTTATTAAAAAAAATAGCTAGGGTTTAGATATATCGGGGAGAAACATATTGGAAGGCTACCAGGGAACGTTGTCCGTTTGGACTTGGTAATTATATATTTTCTGCTCTGTGTATAACCTTGATGTGATTGATGTGACTTTAAATATTTTAATACTGTATTATACCAATATTATTTAGACGGTGCTGCCGGTCATCTGACGCAGTATACTGTAGGCTCACTGTTCTAAATAATTATTAAGGCTTAGCCAGTCATCCTAGAGGACCTAGGTAAACTGTAGGTTATTGTCTTTATGGTGATAGGTACCAGTATTAATTCTGTGTTACAACGTTACTGAACGAGTAGTAAGGGTTAATTAAAAATTAACCAGTTAGGAATAGAGTTGTAATTCCTTTATTAATTAAGTTCTCCTGGAAGCGTTTCTCAATTATCACACGTTACTGAATGAGTAGCTACGGGTTAATTAAAAATTAACCAGTTAGGAATAGAGTTGTAATTCCTTTATTAATTAAGTTCCCCTGGAAGTGTTTCTCAATTATCACACGTTACTGAATGAGTAGTTACGGGTTAATTAAAAATTAACCAGTTAGGAATAGAGTTGTAATTCCTTTATTAATTAAGTTCCCCTGGAAGCGTTTCTCAATTATCACACGTTATTGAACGAGTAGTAAGGGTTAATTAAAAATTAACCAGTTAGGAATAGAGTTGTAATTCCTTTATTAATTAAGTTCTCCTGGAAGCGTTCTCAATTATCACACGTGTGGGTGTTGTGTCACGGTGAAGTGATTAGCATATTGTGTAAACTAGACACCTAGAGATTAACTAATTAAGTGATCAGTTCTGGGTTGTTATTATTTGTTGTTGTTAATTAACTACTGCGGCAGTACATTTGTCAGCGTAGGTTAATACAGATTCCAAAGTGTATTGTGTTTTGTTGTGTTTTCTAGTGAACTAAACGTGCTATAATAATATATACTTTATATAAGATCTTATCTCTGATCATACCTAGACGATCCAGCGGGTATAACTGCCTGTTACAGAGAGATCTAATAGATATACAGTTAGGAGAGATATTTGGACAATCGTGTTTCATTCAGTTACGGGTATTATAGGATCCCCGTGACACTCAATGTCTTGAGACATTACGACAGACAGACGAACAGACAGACGAACATACAGATAGACAGAGACAAACGGAGACGAAACGTATATCGACTCCCACCACTCCCACCACCACCACTACCACCACTACCACCACTACCACCACTACCACCACCACCACCACTACCACCACTACCACCACTACCACCACTCCCACCACCACCACTCCCACCACCACCACTACCACCACTACCACCACCACTACCACCACTACCACCACCACCACTACCACCACTACCACCACCACCACTACCACCACTACCACCACCACCACCACCACTACCACCACTACCACCACCACCACTACCACCACTACCACCACCACCACTACCACCACTACCACCACCACCACTACCACCACTACCACCACCACTCCCACCACCACCACTACCACCACCACTCCCACCACACACCCACCCCGATAGGACCAGTAAGGGGACCACACAGATATTGAGAGAGGACACCCGCTGTCGCAACTGCATGGGCTACTCTTTTCTATTAACAGCAAGGGATTTTTTATGTGCACCATCACACAGACAGGATAACACATACCACGGCATTTGATATACCAGTCGTGGTGCACTGGCTAGAGCGAGAAATACCCCAATGGGCCCACCGACAGGGATCGATCCCAGACCGACCGCGCATCAAACGACCGCTTTACCACTGGGCGTTACGCTGTTTGGCTATTAACACACTTCAACTCACCATCAACAACAACATTTACTCGTCTCCAAATATATATATATATATATATATATATATATATATATATATATATTTCAATTGAGTTTATAGGTTAGTGGCAAATATAAGGAGCAGGGGTCCGGCTTCCACCACTCCAATCCCCCACCCCACCCCACCCCACCCCCACTCCCGTAGCAAGGGATCTTTTATATCCACTTGCCCACAGACTGGAGAGCACATAACACGGCCTTTAATATACCAATCGTGGTGCGCTGGCTGGAATGAGAAATACATGTATTCATTATCGGTTGTTGGATGTCATACATTTGGTAATTTTGACATATAATAGTCTTGGAGAGGAATCCCGCTACATTTTTCCATTAGTAGCAAGGGATCTTTTATATGTACCATCCTACAGACAGGATAGCACATACTACGGCATTTTTGATACGCACTGCCTGGAACGAGAAATAGCCCAGTGGGATTACCCACGGGGATCGATCCTAGACCGATCGCGCATCAGGAGAGCGCTTTATCACTGGGCTACGTGGCGCCCTCTGGCGGTCAGTGAGAGTCTTGTATGTCAACAAAGAAAGAAGTGTTTTATTTAACGACGCACTCAACACATTTTATTTACGGTTATATGGCGTCAGACATATGGTTAAGGACCACACAGATTTTGAGAGGAAACCCACTGTCGTCACTACATGGGCTATTCTTTCGATTGGCAGCAAGGGATCTTTTATTTGCGCTTCCCACAGGCAGCATAGCACAAACCATGGCCTTTGTTGAACCAGTTATGGAACACTGGTCGGTGCAAGTGGTTTACACCTGCCCATTGAGCCTTGCGGTGCACTCACTCAGGGTTTGGAGTCGGTATCTGGATTAAAAATCCCATGCCTCGACTGGGATCCGAACCCAGTACCTACCAGCCTGTAGACCGATGGCCTGCCACGACGCCACCGAGGCCGGTGTATGTATGTCAACAAGGTCAATGGCCTGCAATTCGCCGAGTGTCTTGGATGTCGAGTCCTAGAGCTCGGCGACATTCCTGTTTCCAGCAAACCGGTGCGTGCATATAATTGGGCCGTAATTCGTCAACTTAACACTTGTTAGTACACTTTGGTTCTAAAATAAACCTAATTCAACGTCACCATCAACAACTACACCCATTAACGAGACCCCTAGCTGGCCGATGTTTGCAGCCAGGGCGGCGTGCTTGAACCTTTTAATTGGATACACGCACAATAAGAAATTGAATAGTGATATAGCCCCTCTTCATAATTAGTATCTTGTATGCTGTGTTAGCGTGGGCCTGAATATTTTTTTTTACAAAGTATGGCGAAGGGATCACGCCCTTCGCTAATTGCTACGACATGTACATATCGAGTGTGTTTATTAAGTCTAAAATTGGGAAATGCGGACATAATCACGTAAATTGCTTGTGAACAGAGGTTATTACAAAAATCGATTAAATATCATTAAAAGGTTAATATACAATTGTTGTAAACATAAAACAAATGTGAATTTGACCATTATACCTAACCTAGCTGTCCCCTTTCCCCTTCCTACCCCTTCTCCCTCTCTCTCTCTCTGTTTCTCTGTGTCTCTCTCTCTCTCTCTCTCTCTCTCTCTCTCTCTCTCTCTCTCTCTCTCTCTCTCTCTCTCTCTCTCTCTCACTCTCTCTCTCTCTCTCTTTGTCTGTTTCTCTCTGTGTCTCTATCTAATTCTCTTCTTTTTCTCGTTTCCTCTCTCCATCCATGGCCGCGCATTTCTTAACCTTGCCCATGGCTATGAAATACAGATATAGAAAGTGTAGAAACAAACACCTATTGTAAAGGGAATGAAAGGAATATTAGTAATAAATATAAAAAAACTCCTCAACATATTTTTCATCTGAGCTACTTTATGTCTTCACAGACGATTTAAAATCTGTTGTGCGTCTGTCAAGTAATTTTTTGACTGGTAATATTTTAAACAATTGCAAACGAAAGTTCAAGTATGAAACGTACTATTAAAAACCAGCAATCTAATAAAAAGAAACCTTGAAATCTTGTAGTCTTATAAGGAATACTGTTTGTAATGAAATGAGATTTGATATTTTAAAAATCACAAATCACAAATCAAAGAGCAAGAAAATGTTGTTTAATGTTATACAGAATTCGCCTCTTGTAGCATCCGGTGCCCTGTTTTACAAAGCAGCCGTAGCGTTAAAATTACGAAAAGTGCGTAATGTCACTCGCTGGACAAAATTACGGTAGCTACCTTAAGGCGATGCCACACGATACGAGTGATTCGTACAAGAATAGCCGACTAGCAAGATCGGGAACCTGACTCGGGACAGTGTTATGTAATTGGCTATTCACGTACGAAGCACTTTTTCCGTGTGGGTTCGCCTTAAGGAGGCTACCGTAATTTTGACCAGCGACTGGCATCCCACTGTACCAAACGATATCCGCTGACAATAGTCATACGTTACGATCAATAATATGTACAACCATGTATTGTAAGTTTAACAAAGGGAAACAACCCTAAGTCAAATCACAATTATGGGAAAGGTATTTGGGCCGAGCTCAACCAAACCGAACAGAAAAACGTTCGCTAATCCAATTTATGCGCGTTACGGTAAACAAAACGGCTGAACTTGGGGCTGAATTGGGGGTATAATTTCTTATGGGGGGTCCCAGCGTCCAGAATGTGAGGGATGGGGGATCCCAAGCCGTATTGTTTATCTTTATTTATATAGAGCAGGCACCCCCTCCCCTGGTCCATACAGTCATGCAATTTTCTTTGAAAAATATTTTTAATGATGCTTCGTCGAACGGCTCTCAAATTTAAGATCGGTAGAGTAAAATGGATCGTAAGTCACTAAGCTATAAGGGGGCGGGACGTAGCCTAGTGGTAAAGCGTTCACTTGATGCGCGGTCGGTCTAGGATCGATCTCCGTCGGTAGACCCATTGGGCTATTTCACGTTCCAGTCAATGCTCCACAAATCTGGTGTAATAAAGGCCGTGGTATGTACTATCCTGTCTGTGGGATGGTGTATATAAAAGATCCATTGCTGCTAATCAAAAAGAGTAGCCCATAAAGTGCCGACAGCGGGTTTCCTCTCTCAATATTTGTGTGGTCCTTAACCATAAGTCGGACGCCATATAACCGTAAATAAAATGTGTTGAGCGCGTCGTTAAATAAAACCTTTTCTTTAGCCAGAAAAAAAAGTTAAAGCTAAAGTACTAGAGCACACTGATTTATCAGCCATTGGATAATATAGTCTTAGATAGGCAGGGGCCTAATTCACTAAACTCTCGCAACTTTGCGATATCGCAGTGCAATGCTAAAATACTAGCAAAGAGGATGCTTTGTTGTCTAGCATAGCCTAAGAGAGCTTTGTGAATTAGGTCCCAGCAACATTTTTACACCAGGAGCAAGGGATAGTCTATAGACAAAATCGCACATACCACGGCCTTTGATATACCAGTCGTGGTGCACCGGTTGGATCGAGAAATAGCCCAATGGGCCCAGCGACGGGGGTCGATCCTAGGCCGACCGCACATCAAGCGGCCGCTTTACCGCTGGGCTACGTCCCGCCAAAATTGTTCTAAAGAAGAGATATCTGTGAAAACTCATGCTTTATGGTATTGTTTGCAATAAAGCATCTTTCAACACACTGTATTTACGGTTATATGGCGTCAGTCTTATGATTAAGGACCACACAGATATTGAGAGAGGAAACCCGCTGTCGCCACTTCATGGGCTACTCTTTCCGATTAACAGAAAGGGATCTTTTGTATGCACCATCGCACAGACAGGGTAGTACATACCAAGGCCTTTGATATGCCAGTCGTGGTGCACTGGCTGGAACGAGAAATAGCCCAATGGGCCCACCGACGGGAATCGATCCCAGACTGACCGCGCATCGAGCGAGCGCTTTACCACTGGGCTACGTCCCGCCCTACCATTAGGATACGTCCCGCCCGTAGCCAGAAATATGACAAAAAAGTGCCTTTAAAGTATGTTTGCTGTGTAAACACTACTAAACAAAATATAAGAGCAAACGTGCCAGGTTGTTATACCTCGATATATAATAAACACCGAATAACGAGTATGTATACGTGTTCTGGCTCCCTTGATTAAAATTGCAGATGCCATAACGTCAAGAAAAAAATTAACTATACTTAAGTTGGCAATCATGTGTCTGTGACGCGTTAGAAAAAACGCATCACAAAATGAGTTCTTAGAATCAAATAAGCTAGAAAAAAAAGAAGAAAAACGCACGACATCCTTAGATCTATTTACTCAATCTAGTATGAAAGTTATCTGAACAGATAGTTAAAAGCGCACGAGTTTCAACATAACCGTCAACATCAGTTTATCTTATATTAAATCATATACAAGTGTATATAACACACTGACACGTCTAAACATAGCACTAGCCATCGGCTCAGTATGTGTATGTATGTTAAAAGTTTGTTTATACTTACTGTTGTGCTTATATCCAGTTAGCTTCAAGCACGCTGTACAGGGCACACAATTCAGGAGAGTGGATTAGTTGTTAGTGGTTAGGAGAGAGAGAGAGAGAGAGAGAGAGAGAGAGAGAGAGAGAGAGAGAGAGAGAGAGAGAGAGAGAGAGAGAGAGAGAGAGAGAGAGAGAGAGAGAGAGAGAGAGCGAGAGAGAGACAGACAGACAGACAGGTGTAGTGGCCTTACACGTATCCACTGAGTAGATAAACTCGCTTTCGGTGTAGCCGGTAACCCTAACTCTAACCCTCTAACTCTAACCCCAACCCTCTAACTCTAACCCTAACCCTCTAACTCTAACCCTCTAACTCTAACCCTAACCCTCTAACTCTAATCCTCTAACTCTAACCCTAACCCTCTAACTCTAACCCTAACCCTAACCCTCTAACCCTCTAACCCTAACCCTAACCCTCTAACCCTTTAACCCTAACCCTCTAACCCTAACCCTGACACGTATCCACTGAGTAGATAAACTCGCTTTCGGTGTAGCCGGTAACGGGATGCGAACCCATTACATACCAGCCTTACGTCAGATGGCATAACCACTACACCGCCAAGGCCGGTTAGTCTGTGTAACGTTGTTGACACATTTAAGGAAAATAGCTTGCCTTTCGTTTAGGTTGCACACGCCATCGTTTACTTTTGCATGCTTTTCAATACAGTTTCTATGTCAGAACATGTTCTGTGTTAAAATAGGACAACGTCGAAAGGGTTTCGTAACTTCCATACAAATAATTTAAACGTAGATGTACCACGAACATCTTGAGTTGTCCGCCCTTGTGTCAAGGCATTGTCTCATTCAGCCGCCCCCCCCCCCCCCCCCCGCCATGGAATCGAAGGCTGACGAAGTCGGAACCCGAGTCCATGGTGGGCGTGCCTGAACCGTAAGGATGTTATATAACTGGCAGGATAGCACTTGCATAGTTTTTTTTCTTTTAGTACTAAAATTTACAACCTTAACGGCGATTTGTGGGATGATGCACAGTAGTGGAACAGGAGTGAAACTAAGGGTCGTAACTAGTGGGGGGACAGGGGGGTGGAAGTAAGGGCGGTAACTAGTGGGGGACAGGGGGTGGAAGTAAGGGCCGTAACTAGTGGGGGATAGGGGTGGAAATAAGGGTCGTAACTAGTGGGGGACAGGGGGTGGAAGTAAGGGCTGTAACTAGTGGGGGACAGGGGGTGGAAGTAAGGGCCGTAACTAGTGGAGGACAGGGGGTGGAAGTAAGGGCCGTAACTAGTGGGGGACAGGTGGTGGAAGTAAGGTCCGTAACTAGTGGAGGACAGGGGGTGGAAGTAAGGGCCGTAACTAGTGGGGGATAGGGGTGGAAGTAAGGGCCGTAACTAGTGGGGGACAGGGGGTGGAAGTAAGGGCCGTAACTAGTGGGGGACAGGGGGTGGAAGTAAGGGCCGTAACTAGTGGGGACAGGGGGTGGAAGTAAGGGCCGTAACTAGTGGGGGACAGGGTGGAAGCTGTCGTTTCTTACTTCACCTCTTTTTTCTTTCTTTTCTTTTTTTATTTGGCGCGGGGGCGATTCAGCGATTCGTCGCACGCACATAACGTCATTTCTCAACCACTAACCCAATACAGTTTGTTTTGCTCCACGGTACCACTAGAGTACATGGATTACTTAATCGTTACTGTTGGATGTCAACGATTTGATGATGCTGTAGTCTTCAGAGAAAACCTCCCATCAAGAGATATTTCTAATGTGGTTTTCTTACTGGCAGGACACGACATATCACAGTCTTTGATATACCGGTCGTGGGACACTGGTACCAATAACCTAAATTATACATACACACAAACACATACACACACATACATACATACATACATACACATACATACATACATACATACATGCATACATACATACATGGATGCCTCAATAGCTCAGAGCGCATCGTGGTTAGTTTTGCAATTTGCGGGCGATTCGGTGCCACAGGTTCGAGTCCCAGCAACGGTATGGGACAATTTGTGAGGCCAGAAAGGATTTAATTATCCCCTGCGCCAGTGCGTTAATATCTATCTATGTAACAGTCAACCTCGACATACATACAATATATAGAGGCTATTTCATGGGGTTTTTTCGAATACGATTTTTATGTCAACGAGTGGTGTGTGAAAACCATATTTTCACGAATTGCGAAGCAATGAGTGAAAATATGGTTTTCACACATCACGAGTTGACATAAAAATCGTATTCGGAAAAACACCATGAAATGGTCTATTTATTATATACATATTTCCTAATTTTTGACAATATCTTTCGCTTATCCTATCGAAAACACGTAACGTCATGATATATTTCTTCCTATGGAACTTTGCCAGAAAATTTACTTTACCATAGACTTTTAAAAAGAAATTTGATTAAAATTTATCTTTATTAACATTTATTTAACACTACTACGGTGCAAACATACCTGACAAAGCGATCCTCTAAAAACTCCCACAAAAACAAAACGA
The DNA here is from genome assembly GCF_016097555.1 of Gigantopelta aegis. NCBI lineage: Eukaryota > Metazoa > Mollusca > Gastropoda > Neomphalida > Peltospiridae > Gigantopelta > Gigantopelta aegis. The sequence goes on from NC_054700.1 coordinate 51,640,502, forward strand.
GTCGAATGCCGTTAAATTCTTACACTTACACTCGATGACACTACATTGTGTCATCATTATTTAGCTTCGTATTCAATTCGTTTTAGATATTTTATCGTTATTGCACTTCGTATCCCTTTTTTTAACAGGTACAGTTGTTTAAATTACATTTTTTATTTTTCAAACACGATTAGATGCATTGGTAATCATCAAATTTAAATAAGAAGAACCGAGACAAAGGGAGATAATTTAATCATGCACTTTTACAAAAAAGTAAATATGACTTCTATATTTTCACTGTAGCTAAAATACAGTGAAAATATGACTTTTCACCGGATATGACTTTTATGGTTTCCGTAGATCTATATATTTCATTGCTATGTATATAATAAATAGATATTCATACATCAATACATACATACATACATACATACATCGATACATCGATACATACATAATACATAGGCACACATTAATTTCTACACAACCATTTCTAACATTGTTTCAGGGTTGGGACAGTACACAACAAACCACCATTTACATATACTAAACAAAATTAATTAAGGGCAGTATACTTTTTATAGAGTATATTCGTGTGTTCTATCCTTTTTAATGTTGAATTCAGATTTTGCTTGAATTTTCACGATAGGCAACAATGTGTTAGACGACAAATAAAAATTAATGCTCTAAAGACTGTTTTGTGTAGAAGCATGATCGTTTTGGACAAGGTTTCGTTGTGTCGAAAAGGTCTACTAACCCTCAATTGATATTTTTAGTACATTTCTGCCATTACGCATGTCCATCCCTGCCCGTCGGACTGTACAAATGGAGTAAATTTGTGTATAGTTTATTTCTGATGCATTATGTTTGGGAAAAAAACTGCATCCTTCCCTTAGGCGTCAGAATCAGGTATTGGTATGGGTAAGGTGTATCACCCAAATGAAGATTACACACTGCTTCTAGACGAAAGACAGATAAGTACACAACACCCCCACCCCAGTTCATGGTATCTTCCGACACCTATCATCCACAAAATACACACACACACAGACACACACAAACACACACCTGGACTGAACTTTATTTACACTCGGGCACAATGGCATATGAGGATATTTACATACAATAATCAGTATAATTATAACAGATGGTGGATATACAATAATCAGTATAATTATAACACGATGGTGGATATACAATAATCAGTATAATTATAACACGGTGGTGGATATACAATAATCAGTATAATTATAACACGATGGTGGATATACAATAATCAGTATAATTATAACACGGTGGTGGATATACAATAACGAACATAACTACAAAACAAATACACAAAATACCAGTCAGAGGATTTTAAAGTATTCATAATTACAACTACAAAATATAGATAGTTTTCAGAAGCCCATGGTCCGATTTGTTGCAGCATGTTCCGATGTATGGCAGCATGTTCCGATGTATGGCAGCATGTTCCGATATATGGCAGCATGTTCCGATATATGGCAGCACGTTCCGATATATGGCAGCATGTTCCGATTTATTACAGCACGTTCCGATTTATTACAGCACATTCCGATATATGGCAGCACATTCCGATTTATGGCATCAAATTTGCATTAATGAACAGATGTTCGTTCATCACATCTTTGCCATGTAAACTGCAGAAGAGTGCACGTAATCCTGTAGCTCCCGTTCTTAATAGACATTTCAGTAGCCTGTTTCAAAACGAGTCTTGAAGCTAAATGCCACGTAGCAACACTTAAAACCACTTAGAACCATTTTCTTCGTGCTCTGAGACCAATAAACAGTTGAGAATGGCTAACAGATATTACGATAAACGATTCTGAAGTTTAGCGATGTTCCGTAATCCCAAAAGTACGTACCTGTTTGAAAATACGTTCATGAAACATAAACAATAATCAAGTATCAACCATTCCCATTTGTGGAGGCGCCATTAGCGCGACCGGAAATAATGATACAGTAAAACATTTTAAGATGTCAGCAGTGTGTGACTCCTGGGGAATGGGGATTTCTCGGAATGTGCGAACATTAGAAATAAGAATGCGTGGATCGTGATGAATGTTGCTCTACGTTTATATCTTGCGCCGAGATTTCGTTTTTATGATGGAAAATTGTTCCTTGTTTTCTCACTTTTGCATTTCCGTCGTTTCGTTCTAAGGTTCCTTACGCTACAAAAGCTCCCAGTGACAATAATGATATGAAGTGTTTGTTTTCAGTATTATCAACATTTTAATATCGCGCTTTCTTCTTCTACCACTTTTTTTCTTTTCTTTTTCCTTTTTTTAAAACTTTTTTTTTCTTGTTTATGTTTTTTTTTAATTATTATTATTATTATTCCATTCCAGTTTCAATCTTCACTGCGCCGTATCTAATAATTAAATTGTATGTTACGAAGAGCTTGTTTTCTCTTAATGTTTTTGGATATATATATATATATATATATATATATATTTATTTATTTATTTATTTCACGTGCTGGTAATCTAAGTAACGTGGTAAGCAGCAAGAGTCAACTTCCTATGTTGATTTACCAACGCTTTTTAAGTTCGCGAAAGTGGGAGGGAAAATTATAGTCATATTTTCTTATAAGCTTTTCTCTTTTTGATGAAACGTTTTGTGTTTGTTTTTATAAAGTTTTGGGGTTTTTTAAGAGTTGTTTATGTTTATCGACACCACTAGAGCACATTGATTTCATATATGATTAATTCACAAGTTTAAGAGGAAAAAAAGAAAGAAAGAAACGAAAAGAAAACAAAGATGACAATATTGAGAGGACTAAGCAAATGCGGTTTTAGAACATACTGTTACTTGGTGACTACTATGTAAACTTTCAGTATATGTTGACATTCAAAAACAAATTGAGTTACATACCCTTAACTTTAAGCACTGCTGTTATTTACGTGACAGCATATCACATGCATATATTTGTTATCAGTTAGTAATAAAAGTCACAGATACCAACCTACGTCTAATAAACAAAGAAAGATTTGAAAAGACATTTTAGTATTTTAAATTATTTCTGATTGAAGACCTGTTGCGTAAACATGACTCTCAAAGCAATGACACGGGTAATGCAGTGTGGTTCTTTAAACAATGTAGACATACCAACAACCGTTTAAATAAACAGGTGTGGTTCTTTAAACAATGTAGACATTCCAACAACAGTTTAAATAAACAGGTGTGGTTCTTTAAACAATGTAGACATACCAACAACAGTTTAAATAAACAGGTGTGGTTCTTTAAACAATGTAGACATACCAACAATAATTTAAATAAACAGGTGTGGTTCTTTAAACAATGTAGACATACCAACAACAGTTTAAATAAACGTGTGGTTCTTTAAACAATGTAGACATTCCAACAACAGTTTAAATAAACAGGTGTGGTTCTTTAAACAATGTCGACATTCCAACAACAGGTTAAATAAACAGGTGTGGTTCTTTAAACAATGTCGACATTCCAACAACAGTTTAAATAAACAGGTGTGGTTCTTTAAACAATGTCGACATTCCAACAACAGTTTAAATAAACATTAGTTTCTTTTATAATTTAGGCACAATTCGTGGTGGGTGTTTTTTTTGGGGGGGGTGAGGGGGTCTTTCTTCTTCTCTCGATCCCCGTCGGTGGCCCATTGAGCTATTTCTCGTTCCACCCAATGCACCGCGACTGGTATATCAAAGGTCGTGGTATGTGCTATCATGTCTTTCGGATGGCAAATATAAAAAAAAAATCCCTTGCTACTAATGGAAAAATTTAGCGGGTTTCCTCTCTAAAAATACCAACTGTTTGACATCCAATAGCCAATGATTAATAAATCAATGTGCTCTAGTGGTGTCGCTAAACAAAACAAACTTATTTGTCTTATTTTTCTTTTTGCCTTGTATTCTCTTTTATGGGGGGTGGGTTGTGTGGGGGGTTGGGGGGTTTACATCGTTTCTATTTAATGACAAATGCCAATTCTCATCAAACATTACATGTAGTTACAAATCCAACATAATTCCGAAAAAAATGACAACATCGCTGTTCACGCGACTTGACATTTACTTTCTATGCTTTGATGTTTTGAAAGGCGGGGGGAAATACGCCCAACTGCCACATATTTTATTTAGTTCGCGTGTGTATAATAAATGGTAACGTTAGTCAAAATGATTGTTTATCTAGATGACCTATCAGTAAAAAAAACCTCACATAAATCTGATAGTCATATTTTCTTATAAGCTCTTCTCAAATATGATATTTATATTATGTAACAAAGTTTTACATCGGTTCTGTTTAATGTCAAATGCAAATTCTTATCAAAATCAGGGCCGTAGTTAGGATTTTTTGTTTGGAGGGGCAACTGAGTAGTTAATTGTCTAAAACTCCTTAAACAGTTAAGAAGAGAATTTTCTTTAAGTTTCTATAATGCTTTCCGGATTTTTCCGCCTTGCTCCCCCCCCCCACCCCCACCCCGCTAGTTACGGCCCTGAAAATCTGGAAATATCACAAGTAGTTTCAAACCCAATTTTTATTCTAAACAAGAAATTATATCATCGCTTAGCTTTACACGCGACTTGACATTTACTGTCTTTTGGTGATGCTTTGAAAGGGAAATTTAAGGGATTTAATTAATGTTTTCAGGAGTCAAAATACCATCGTCGCGACCGGTTTTTAGCCAGTCAACATCACCACCACGGGCCAGGAGAGTTTTCTCCCTCCCGTTCAGTTGGACCGGCAATTATTTTGTCGTTTATTCTTTATGATCATGTTGGAGAATCCTAGGAGTCCCTTTGGGAACGTTTGTGGCCTTCAGTCACATGTCATTGAGGCTCCAGTCCCTAAATTGATTTTCTGGATCCGTCACTGATGTTTATACGGCATATGGGGGGGGGGGGGGGGGGGGGGGTATTGGTCATGGATAATAATATTTGTACAAATAATCAGTACCACATACCGTATTTCTTCTAATAAGCCTCGGGCACACTTTGCAACACAATAAACTCTGCGCCTGTAATAAGCGCCGGGTCTTCAATAAACTCTCGATAAGACAGTCCGAAAACTGATTACTCCATGACATAATTTAAAAAATAAAATAAAATAAACGTATTAAAAATGACGGGTTCCTTTTTATCACTTCCTGTCTCAAAACGTCGAACCGCGTGGCTGGATGGCTTGAGTTGACAGAGATAAACCCAGTTAAATTCACCATTTTCATGTTATTAATATAAGTAACAGTAAACTGTTATTTTTAAGTTACTGTTGAGTCATGTTCCAGCAATGACGTTGACGCTAGGCATTTTACGTGGACAAATAATATTAATTGGTTCATTGTTTTGTTAAAGTTTAAAAGTTTTGTTACATTTGGAAAATAAAGCTTAAAAATAAATAAAAATTGTATGTTTGCAAATTTTAGCTTTAATTTCGAAAATTTGTTTGAAAAAATAAAGGCCGGTCTCCAATAAGCGCCGGTCTCGCCGGATCTGCGACCATTTTGAAATGAATAAGCGCTCGGGCTTATTAGAGTAAATACGGTATTACCACCAATCAGAGCTGCATCTGTGCCTTAAATCAAAATAAGCATCTGTTTTTATTACTCGATGTTTGGAAAAGTGCAACCTATATATTACTGTACCTGTACGTCTGTAGCGCTTTGGATTATTTTATTGGTGCTGCTGCGTCATTGGAACTTTGGTTGCGTCATCAAATGATAATAACAGACTGGGTTTTTTATGGATAACCGCTGGCACTTTTTTATGTAACGGGGGGGGGGGGGGGGGGAGCTGCCATATATCAAACGCTCGCTTGGCACGATATATTGGTCTTGGATGGTGTATCTATTCACGCGAGTCAACCAAATTATATTTGTGTTGGCGGTGGAAAACTCCGTTTAAATGGAAATAGTAGCTGCCAGTTTACGAGTATCATATATACAGCAGAAGCGGGTTTTCTTTTTCGCACTAAACTATTAACGTGACGGGCCCTAGTTTTTAAACACTACGGCATATGTTTCACTATTAGAGCGAGTTTTTAAAAAATGGAATCAGACATTACTTACATTCTATTGTTTAGATTATCCATTTCCTTTCGTAAATACGAAATGTGTTTCTGGTCATCCTGGCGTTTTTAATATCATGAAATGCATTTTTTATATTTTACAAAATGTACGTACCTCGGTTGTGAAGTCTATTTGGTAAAGGTATTTCCAAATTCAAAGTCACAGACTCTTTTGGGTTTTTTCATTCTATTGTAACTGTATCCAAATGTGTTATAGGTTTGTAGATTAACCACAGTACATTTTCACAGCTGGAATCTAGGGTCTACGACTTTGGTTTAAACTATATTTTTATTTGCAGATCAAATTTGGGGGTAGCCAACAGGCAAGTGCCGTTATTAAGGCCTCTCCCTACATTTAACAAATATACATGTTATACATCAAGATGGTTAGAACAATATTACAATAAAGGAAGGAAGGAAGGAAGGAAGGAAGGAAGGAAGGAAGGAAATGTTTTATTTAACGACGCACTCGCACATTGTATTTACGGTTATATGGCGTCAGACATATGGTTAAGGACCACACAGATATTGAAGGTAGAAACCCGCTGTCGCCAAAATGTTATAATCAGTTTCTTACACACCCGTTGGTAAGAAAATCGTGCGTTATTTTTGATAGCATATAGTTGTTTACACACGTACGTGTGTTGACCATTTCAAGACATACGACTGGCTGCTCCTAGGTGATGACCAGGCCACCAAAGCCATACGTCCAATAAAAAATTTAAAAAACACGGTGGAAATCGACTACACTGTGACGTATAGTTAACCTGGCAATCATGTGTCTATGACGCGTAAAGCAGCTACAAGTGCAACGGCTGTAAATAACTTTTAGTCGAAAAAGATGTTACAATTTCCTTAAAATCGGGGGGGGGGGGGGGGGGGGGGAGGGTAGTATACGCAGCCTACAGTCTAATACATTCGTGTCCGTTAGATACCATTTATCTCACAACTCGTTGTTTAAAAACGTATCAAACTCGCTTTCGCTCGTTAGATACATTTTGAAACAACTCGTTGTGAGATAAATCGTATCTAACGGCCACTCATGTATTATTCTATATGTAACATATTACAACCAATCAGAGTCGTAGCTGTGTTTACTTATATGTCTTTTCACACTGAACTCTACGAGTTGGTAAGACGCAGCCTACAGTCTAGTGCATTTTATTAAAAACCTTAATTTTCGTTGAACATTTCAGTTTCATTTATTGGGATACCGTATAGAGGATTCAACCTCTAATGTATTCTTCATAGTAATTAACTGTGTACATAAAAGTGTATTAATTTATTGGCAGTAGATAATAGTATTTGCAAAACAAATTTAATAATCGGTGTTACATATTACAACCAATCGGAGCCGATGTTGCTTTAACTCCGTAAATATCCGGCGATGCACCTCGGGCTTTACACGCGGATCTCTCCGAGTTGGTACGACGCAACCTACAGGTTAATGAATTGTGAACTCGGGCAGCGTGTTTCAAACTGAACGGAATATTAGCACGAAACGTAATTACATCGTTTTGAGTAGAGATTTCCATCAGGGAAAAGGTTTGTTTTCAATCACCGAATCTAAATTTGGAACGGGATTTAATGTATACCTCTGATGTGCAGGAGGTCGCTCGATCGATACCCCTCAGTGGACCCTTGATGAAGCTCGGCGTTAATGGACGGACATGGGGTCAGATTGCGCGTGAGTTTCACAAAAAGAGAGACATCTTCTTAACGGAGACGTACGTTGAATTCTAGGAATAGCATTTAATCCGTATAATAATAGCACTTCGACAAAGCACCACAACATGAATACGAAAGGATCAGAACACCACCACCACCACCACCACCACCACCCCCCCCCCCCCACACCCCACCCCCACCCCGCCTCCTCTCTCCCCCTCCCCAATATTTTAATTATGAAATGAAAGGGGATTATTGTTTAACGACATTTACTTAACATTGTTTAACCAGCCGGTACTTGATCTCAAATATATAAAACCAGGGGTCGAAATTGGTTGACATTCTGTCGGATATTAGGTCCGACAACTTACAAGTATTAATTCTTCCGGCCAATTCTGGGCTAAAAATGTATGCAATTTTATTTTATCGGCATAATTAAAAATAACTGCTCTCATAACAACGATTATAATTATCTCCCCTGTTTGATTAAAAATAATTACTGTCACAGCTGATGTTATCAATAGTTGTTGTTTTTATTTAAATAACCGCAGTCATAACAATCGATCCTATTGATCTAGCTTAAAGCAACAGCCGTCGTAATGATCGATCGATATCGCCACGGCCATGCTCATGGTCATAGTGACGTTATAAGGAAGGAAGGGAGAAATGATTTATTTAGCGATGCACTCAACATATTTTAATTACGGTTATATGGCGTCGGACGTACAAGCCCGAATTTACGAAACCTGTTTTTCTTAAACGCCGGTGTTTAAGCTTTGTAAATGTCTGTAGTTACAGGCGTGTAAGACATAAACAGGTGTTTAAGCGTTGTAAATGTATGTAGTTACATTTAAGCATTGTAAATGTGTGTAGTTACACGCGTGTAAGTCATAAACAGGTGTTTACGCATTGTAAATGTGTGTTGTTACACGCGTGTAAGACATAAACAGGTGTTTAAGCGTTGTAAATGTATGTAGTTACACGTGGGTAACACATAAACAGGTGTTCAAGTGTTGTAAATGTATGTAGTTACACGCGTTTAAGTCATGAACAGGTGTTTAAGCATTGTAAATGTGTGTAGTTACATTTAAGCATTGTAAATGTGTGTCGTTACACGCGTGTAAGACAAATAGTTGTTTAAGCATTGTAAATGTGTGTAGTTACACGCGTGTAAGACATAAACAGATGTTTAAGCATTGTAAATGTGTGTAGTTACACGCGTGTAAGACATAAACAGGTGTTTAAGCATTGTAAATGTGTGTAGTTACACGCGTTTAAGTCATAAACAGGTGTTTACGCATTGTAAATGTGTGTAGTTACACGTGGGTAACACAAACAGGTGTTTAAGCGTTGTAAATATATGTAGTAAAAAGCATGTAAGACATAACCAGGTGTTTAAGCTTTGTAAATGTATGTAGGTACACTGGGGTAAGACATAAACAGGTGTTTAAGATTTGAAAATGTATGTAGTTACACGCCTGTAAGACATAAACAGGTGTTTAAGCGTTGTAAATGTCTGTAGTTACATGCGTGTAAGACATAAACAGGTGTTTAAGCGTTGTAAATGTATGTAGTTGCACGTGGGTAACACATAAACAGGTGTTTAAGTGTTGTAAATGTATGTAGTTACTTGCGTTTAAGTCATAAACAGGTGTTTAAGCATTGTAAATGTGTGTATGTAGTTACACGCCTGTAAGACATAAACAGGTGTTTAAGCTTTGTAAATGTCTGTAGTTACATGCGTGTAAGACATAAACATGTGTTTAAGCGTTGTAAATGTATGTAGTTACACGCGTGTAAGACATAAACAGGTGTTTAAGCGTTGTAAATGTATGTAGTTACACGTGGGTAACACATAAACAGGTGTTCAAGTGTTGTAAATGTATGTAGTTACACGCGTTTAAGTCATAAACAGGTGTTTAAGCATTGTAAATGTGTGTAGTTACACACGTGTAAGACATAAACAGGTGTTTAAGCGTTGTAAATGTATGTAGTTACATTTAAGCATTGTAAATGTGTGTAGTTACACGCGTGTAAGACAAACAGTTGTTTAAGCATTGTAAATGTGTGTAGTTACACGCGTGTAAGACATAAACAGGTGTTTAAGCATTGTAAATGTGTGTAGTTACACGCGTGTAAGACATAAACAGGTGTTTAAGCATTGTAAATGTGTGTAGTTACACGCGTTTAAGTCATAAACAGGTGTTTACGCATTGTAAATGTGTGTTGTTACACGCGTGTAAGACATAAACAGGTGTTTAAGCGTTGTAAATGTATGTAGTTACACGTGGGTAACACCTAAACAGGTGTTCAAGTGTTGTAAATGTATATAATTACACGCGTTTAAGTCATAAACAGGTGTTTAAGCATTGTAAATGTGTGTAGTTACACACGTGTAAGACATAAACAGGTGTTTAAGCGTTGTAAATGTATGTAGTTACATTTAAGCATTGTAAATGTGTGTAGTTACACGCGTGTAAGACAAACAGTTGTTTAAGCATTGTAAATGTGTGTAGTTACACGCGTGTAAGACATAAACAGGTGTTTAAGCATTGTAAATGTGTGTAGTTACACGCGTGTAAGACATAAACAGGTGTTTAAGCGTGTAAGACCTAAACAGGTGTTTAAGCGTTGTAAATGTATGTAGTTACACGCGTGTAAGACATAAACAGGTGTTTAAGCATTGTAAATGTATGTAGTTACAAGCATGTAAGACATAAACAGGTGTTTAAGCATTGTAAATGTATGTAGTTACACGTGGGTAAGACATAAACAGGCTTTGTAAATTTAGCCCATTATTTGTATGGGCCACGCACCGATTATTGGGCATAAAGCTGGTAGGTACTAGGTTCAAACCCCGGTACCTGCACTCAACACATTTTAATTACGGTTATATACATATATTAGAAATATACATTAGCATATAAAACACATATTGCCCATCAAACTGCTATGTTAAAGGGACACACCCTAGTTTTTAAACACTACAGCATATGTTTTCACTATTACAGTTGTTTATGATCACTGAAATCAAACATTACTTATATTTTATTCTTTAGATTATCCATTTCCGTAGAACCGAAGTGTTTCTGGTCATTCTGGTGTTTCTAATATAAAAAATGCATTTTTCGCACGCGCACTTGCGTCTGAAAAGTAGCGGCTATTTTTTAAGAATATTTCCCGATTTCAACGTCACAGACTCTTCTTTCACTCTATTGTAACTTTATCCAAATGAGTTACAGGTTTGTAGATTAACTAAACTTAGTTTCCATTTTCTACGGGTGAAAACAATGGTCTGCGCTTTTAAAACTGTCTTAATAAACAGTCGCTGAAATGAGGCCAAGGACGATCGATAAATATAATGACGATTTTTATTAAGGAATGGACTGGCAAGATAGCGCATACCACGACCTTTTAATATACCATTCATTTTGGACTGAGTGTACTGACATACAAAATGAATTATTTGTTTAATTTACAGTCCTTGAGGACATAAAATTAGTTCGAAGTGTAATAGCGTTTTTATTTTTCAGTACAGCTACAATAGCCAGTTTAAAATTAGATTTCAAGGTCGACGCGACCGCAAGCTGCAAAACTAACCTTCCTTACGGAACTAGTGTCTATCATCTTTTTTTTTGGAATAAAAATAGACATCTCATTTATGATTCTATGAAGAACGTCAACATTATCAATAATTTCAATGTGGATTTGAAGATCAAGATGACCGTATATTTAAAAAAAATAGCCTCACCAACAGGCATTCTTAATTTTGTTGAAATAGATATTTTTCATAATTCTATCTCACGTACTAAGTGAGATAAGACAATTTTCTATTTTTAGTTTGGCCGCCAGCGGCCATCTGCCATTTTCGCAACAGTTCGCGATGCATATGTAAGGTTACAATTGTTTCTACTTATTTTCGTGCTTGTACCCAAAACCCTATCTCGGCTGTCTGTCCAGGATAGTTGTTTAGTTGTTAGTGGTTAGTGAGAGAGAAGAATAGGGTGCCGTGGTCTTACACCCACCTACTGAGGCGTTAAAACTCGCTCCGGGTGGGAGCCGGTACCAGGATGCGAACCCCAGTACCTACCAGTCTTAAGTCTGATGTCTTAACCACGCCGCCATCGAGGCCGGTTCCAATGTCTGACTTTGGACCTCGCAAAATGATCACGAGACAGCAGGATATCATCCCAAAGAAACGAAAAAAACAAACATAAAAAACACCCGTCCTGCAAATTTGGAGGGTCAAAGCGGTTAATAATTTAGTTTTTCATCTGACCACTCACCTCATGGGTTAGACATCCTGCTTCGTCATACATATGTGTATTATTATCTCTGTAATCTACACTCCCTCCATTATACAATTGACAACCCACTCGTAGTTTCCTCCGTTCATCAAATAAAAACAAAAACATTATCAGTCGTGGTAGCAGGACACTTCTCACCAGGTCAAAGTTCGAAGTGCACCCAACTTTTCATTCCGCAGTTAAATCTAGCAATCCTGCCTGTTATGATAAATAGTACAGGATTTATTGTCATAAAATGGTATTTCGTCTGGCCAGGAAATTCCTGTAATTTAATATGAACTGGTGTCAGTGTAGCAGCTACTGTTGTCCTTGAAAGGTGCGGGGTGCTACTAAAAATAGAATGAAATATTTCGCGCGGACTTAGGACAGACATAGATGCTCCCCATTATGTCTGAAAAGAGTAGCTTAAAGGGACAGATCCTAGTTTCAGCCCATGAAAAAAAAAACTAAGTTTATTTAATCTACAAACCTGTAACACATTTGGATAAAAAAAAAAAAAAAAAAAAAAAAAAAATTATTTAACGACGCACTCAACACATTTTATTTACGGTTATATGGCGTCAGACATATGGTTAAGGACCACACAGATTTTTAGAGAAAACCCGCTGTCGCCACTACATGAGCTACTCTTTCCGATTAGCAGCAAGGGATATTTTATTTGCGCTTCCCACAGGCAGGATAGCACAAACCATGGCCTTTGTTGAACCAGTTATGGATCACTGATCGGTGTAAGTGGTTTACACCTACCCACTGAGTCTTGCGGAGCACTCACTCAGTGTTTGGAGTCGGTATTTGGATTAAAAATCCCATGCCTCGACTGGGATCTGAACCCAGTACCTACCAGCCTGTAGACCGATGGCCTAACCATGACACCACCGAGGCCGGTCACATTTGGATAAAGTCACAATTGAGTGAAATATGAGTGTGTGACTTTAAAATGGTGAAATACCCTCTAAAAATAGACTAAAACTCGACTCCATAACTGTTACTTCTCAGACGCACGTGCGTTTTTAAAAATATGTGAAATGCATTTTGTGATATTAAAAACACCAGGATGACCAAAAACACTTCGAATGTACGGAAACTGATAATCTAAACAGCAAGATCTAAGTAAAGTATAATTTAAGTTATCAAAAACGGTTATAATAGTATAAAAAAAACATATGCGTCAGTGTTTAAAAACTAAGGCATGTCCCTTTAACCTCCATTATTTTCTTATTTACTATATATTCATGTACATGTATATTTATACGCTCAAGATTGCACTTTAAATCTGTAATAAAGGGGTGAAGATATTTGCGTGTTTAAGCACTCATAAAATAAGGCTTGAGACCTCTTGACTATACAAGTCTTCCCGCCACGGTACTTGACTCTTGTTATAGTAACACGACCACAAGGAAGAACTGTTTCGATCATTACTGACTTCTGGCATATCAGATGACGACTGGTCGAACGTAAGACTACAATTTAATGATCTTTTAACGTCGTATAAACAAGACTTTCTATTTTCTAGTTATTGGTACAAGTTAATGTTACTAGGCTCGATTTGCATTACGAAATATAAAAAAATCTGACATTTTTTTGTTTTAGTTTTTTTGGGGGGTGTTTTGTTTGTTTGTTTGTTTTTTATTTTTTTTATTCGGAAGTTTTTTTTTGTGTGCGAGTGTTTTTGTGGTTTATATTTTATTTGATTTTGGTTTTATTTGTTTGTTTTGACGTTTTGTTTTTTGCGGGCTAGGAGTGTGTGGGGTTTTTGGGGTTTTTTTTTTTTTATATTGTTTTTTTTTTTATGGGGGTGGGGTGATGTCGTTTCTGAGCGGATGTTGGGTGGGTTTTTTTAGGTGAGGCTTTTTTGTTTTGTTTTTATGGGGGGGGGGGGGTTTCTATCCATGACAACCAACTGAACTAATAGAGAAATCTTCACTCCGCTAATTAGGAGAAGTTTATGCCAACACTGGTCCATATATTTTATAGTCAGCATTGTTTCAAACGAGGGGCGAGGCGTAGCCCAGTGGTAAAGTGCTCGCTTGATGCGCGGTCGGTTTGGGATCGATCCCCGTCAATGGGCCCATTGCGCTATATCTCGCTCCAGCCAGTGCACCACGACTGGTACATCAAAGGCCGTGGTATGTGCTATACTGTCTATGTGATGATTCATATAAAAGATCCCTTGCTGCTAATCGAAAAGAGTAGCCCATGAAGTGGCGACAGTGGGTTTTCTCCCTCAATATCTGTATGGTCCTTAACCATATGTCCGACGCCATACCGTAAATAAAACGTGTTGAGTGCGTCGTTAAATAAAACATTTCCTTCCTTGTTTCAAACGAATTATTAGTTTTAAAAACAATCATGTCTATGTGTGTCTATGTGTGTGTTTTGTGTATGTGCGTGTATGTGTGTGTCTGTGTTTGTGTGTGTGTCTGTGTGTATGTGTATGTGTGTGTCTATGTATGTGTGTGTGTGTCTGTGTGTGTGTGTGTGTATGTGTATGTGTGTGTATGTGTGTGTGTGTGTGTGTGTGTGTGTGATTGTGTGTGTGTATGTGTCTGTATGTACATGTATGTGTGTGTGCCTGTGTGTACATGTATGTGTGTGTGCCTGTGTGTATGTGTGTGTCTGCGTGTGTGTGTGTATGTGTGTACATGTCTATGTCTATGTGTGTATGTGTGTGTGTGTGTGTGTGTATGTGTGTGTGTATGTGTGTATGTGTGTGTTTGTCTGTCTGTGTGTGTGTGTGTGTGTGTGTGTGTGTGTGTATGTATGTCTGTATGTGTGTGTATGTCTGTTTGTGTGTGTTTATGTCTGTCTGTCTGTCTGTGTGTGTGTCTGTGTGTGTATGTCTGTATGTCTGTGTGTATGTGTGTGTGTGTGTGACTGTGTGTGTGTGTGTCTGTGTGTGTGTATGTCTGTCTGTCTGTCTGTCTGTATGTCTGTCTGTGTGTGTGTGTGTGTGTGTGTGTGTGTGTGTGTGTGTGTGGTAATGTGAAAATAAGAATGTAAATGAATATATGTATTGCATTATTGGCGTTTTCTCTTGTTTAAAGCGTTCGCCTGATGCGCGATCAGTCCGGGATCGATCCCCGTCGGTGAGCCCATTGGGCTATTTCTCTTTGCAGCCAGTGCGCCACGACTGGTATATCAAAGGCCGTGGTATGTGCTATGCTGTCTGTGGGATGGTTTATATAAAAGATCCTTTGTCACTAATGGAAAAATGTAGCGGATTTCCTCTTTAAAAAAAACTTAACAAATGTTTGACATTCAGTAGCCGATGATTAATAAATCAATGTGCTTTAGTGGTGTCGTTAAACAAAACAAACATTAACCCTATACCTGTTTGTTTGCTTGTTAATATAACAGCTTTAACTCAACACTAATGTTTCCAACAGATTTCATTGGTTCCAGGTATGGTAATTGGGTTTATTTTGAAACAATAAACAAAAATTAGCGAGTATTGTTCTGCTCTATCTGGCTGAACCCAGTCCTCATTTGTTCTAACTTTTATCTGAGCAACGAAAACAATCTATACAGTGTTCGTGACTATTTTTAGTGTTTGATTGTTTCAACTATTACTATAAAAACCCATTATCAAAATTAATATTCACTGTTTTTCAAAATGTTTTTTCTTATGTATTTTTGGTGTTTGTTTGTTTTGTTTTTTGGTGGGTAGGGTGTGTGCGTTTGTGATGCGGTTTTGGATTGTTGGTTTGTGTTTGTTTTTGGTGGGTAGGGTGTGTGCGTTTGTGATGCGGTTTTGGATTGTTGGTTTGTGTTTGTTTTTGGTGGGTAGGGTGTGTGCGTTTGTGATGCGGTTTTGGATTGTTGGTTTGTGTTTGTTTTTGGTGGGTAGGGTGTGTGCGTTTGTGATGCGGTTTTGGATTGTTGGTTTGTGTTTGTTTTTTGGTGGGTAGGGTGTGTGCGTTTGTGATGCGGTTTGTGGATTGTTTGTTTGTGTTTGTGTTTTTTTTTTGGTGGGTAGGGTGTGTGCGTTTGTGATGCGGTTTTGGATTGTTGGTTTGTGTTTGTTTTTTGGTGGGTAGGGTGTGTGCGTTTGTGATGCGGTTTTGGATTGTTGGTTTGTGTTTGTTTTTGGTGGGGATTGGGAGGTTGTTGCTCTTTATTTGGGGTTTTTGTTTGTTTTTTATCGTTTTGTGGTTGTTTTTCTTTTCTTTTCTTTTCTTTTTTCTTTGTTTTAGGGGGTTGGGGTGGTGGTGTTTTGGGACTTTTATTACAGGAAAATAACCGAATGTTGCCTCAGGGCTTGGCGAATTTTAGTTTGGACGATTAAACAAATTTGGGAGCATTCCGCTACTCAGATATAACTTTTTATATCTGTTTTATTATCGTTATCGGCCATTAGCTGAAAACACCATGCGCATATATCATCTACATGTACGTGCTGAGCATTGCGTTAGTCACAAGCTGGAAAGGGTAATATTGATACAGGGATGGTGCAGTATTAACAATATTTACGGTATTCTATTTGTAGCTATAAAAGATAACAGTTTATGGCTGTTGCACGATTGATCGGGGGGGGGGGGGGGGGGGGGGGCGGCAGGTACCGTAATTACCAGTATCTTATGACTAGCTACTTCACTGTCGCATTTTTATCCTGTGCATACTTTGTTTGGATCAAATCAGGTGGGTACTATGAAATCCTTCATTTTCGTGGGCCAAAATTTTCGTAGCTTTCTTTTATTTTTAAGACACACATGAAAACCCCCACACAATTCGTTGGGTACTTAAATTCGTGGAGTGAAAAGGTAGTATCATAAATTAGTTTTAACATGTAAACATATATATTATATTTCCGTTTGTGTTCTTAAATTCGGTGAATTACACGAAAATTGGACCAGCACGAAACAATGTAATTTCACAGTATCGTATATATATCACCGCCCAAAACCCATCCATCCTCACACGTGATTATTTCGGGAGCAGTCATTATGAGTGTAGAAATGTCAAACAGCATGCCAACAAAAAGATTACTTTTGATTTGTTTAGCTGATTGTCCTTTTCTTTTATATCCATGAGATGTTCCGTCTTTAAACATCTATAATTAGCCTACTTCTTTTTCCTTTTTTTTAAATTTATTTATTTAGTTAGTTTTTGTGATCAATAACATTGTCAGGATTGGGGAGGTCTGAATCATTGCTCTAGGTTCTAACAGACCAAATAAATTTCTATTGCCAATAATGTTAACGTTTACTAATAAAACTAATATAAGCAGCGTATTAACACACCCAGGAAGTACAGCAATAAAAAAGTGTGGCACTTTATATCTAATCTACCTGCAAGAAAATGGGGGGTCACATACCATTTAAAAGATTTAATTAATGTTTCTATTAGCAACCGTCATTTTTGCTGAAAATTGCAGTTCTATTTTTGGGGTACCCTGCATTAGTTTCAACTTCTGGCATACACTGCATAACAACTATATAACAAAAAAGGTGTATTTATTTATTGTCAGTGAATAATACTATTTGCACAAATAATTAATGTCACATATTATTACCAATCACAGCCATAGCTGGTTTTACTCCGCATCTCGAACTTTGACACGGAACTCTCTTCTTTGGTACCATGCAACCTTAAATCTCTAACTTTAGTCTCTGTAACTACACATAATGACAAGATACAAATTGATTATTGACCGAGACCGGACATCAATAAATAAAACAAAAAACTTTTTTAGCTTTGTTGTCGCGATTTCTTCTTTTTTTTAATAGATAAAAGTTCGTCATTTTGATTTTCGATAATCAGCTGTGAGACTGTATAATAATCTGTCGGGGGGTTTTGGTTTTGTTTTTCTTAGCCTGATGGCAACACGTCCATTGAAAAGGAATCAATCACTGTTACTAATTTTCCTGTTTACCAAAGACGGAGGGTTTTTTTGTGTGTGTTTTTTTAACTGTGACATAAACATCATCACGCATCATGTAAGAAGCATTGTGTTAGGGGATTAAGTTACAGCCATATTAATGTTCATTTTTCTCCAGTCAAATCACCATATTGTGTCGCGACAGTAATGATTATTGATGGCTGTAATATGACGCCTTTTTTTTCCGTTAGTAATTTGTGCTAAACCCGACAATTCTAAATGGGGCGATTCAGTTTGACGCTAAATTGCTTCTTGTCATCGCTACAAAAAAAAGGGAAAAAAAGGGAAAAAAAGAAGAACGCTAATCTTCAACAGTCTTTATAAATATGCACTTTTTAATTAATCGGGGGCGTATAAATCCGTGGTAGAACGCATGTTTCATTTGCGGTGGGTGGCAAGATCGATCGCCCTTGAGGTTTTCTTGTTCCAAAACCGGCCTCGGTGGTGTCGTGGTTAGGCCATCGGACAAAAGGCTGGCAGGTACAGGGTTCGCAGCTCGTTACCGGCTCCCACCGAGATCGAGTTTTAACGACTCAATCGACAGGTGTAAGACTTCTCTCTCACCAACAACTAACCCACTGTCCTGGATAGACAGCCCAGATAGCTGAGGCGTGTGCCCAGAACAAAGTACCTGAACCGTAATTGGATATAAGCACGAAAATAAGTTGAAATGAATAAATGTTCCAAAGTTCGTGGTATGTACTGTACTGCCTATGGGAAAGTACTTTTAAAAGGTTCCTTGCTGTTTTTTCGGTAGACTTAATAGCCAAAGTTTACACTGTACTGCGGTGTCGTTAACTAAACATTCCTTTCCTTTCTTGTAAATCGATTTGGAAGTAGCTCACTAGAAGAGTACTCGCTCGATGTCAGTGCGTCAGCGAGGTGTCCTCCTTGAAGGACCTTCAGAGTTATTATCCGTTCCAACCAGTACCAACGATTGCAACATCAAGGAGCTTGGTATATGAGGTTCTGTCTTATAAGAGGAAGTGAAAATAAAAGATCATTTGGTGCTAACTGAAAGGGATAGCTTGTGCGGAGGCAGCTGGTATAGTCGCATTGCGTGGATCAAAAAATATATTTTTTGTTTAACGACACCACTAGAGCACATTGATTTATCAGTCATCGGCGATTGGATGTCAGACATTTGCTAATTTTCACATAAAGTCTTAGAGAGGAAACCCGCTACAGTTTTCCATTAGTAGCAAGGGATCGTTTATATGCACTATCTCACAGACAGGATAGCACATAGCACAGCCTTTAATATACCAGTCGCGGTGCACTGGCTGGAACGAGAAATAGCACAATGGGCTCACTGAAGGAGATCGATCCCAAACTGACCGAGCGCTGTACCACTGGACTACGTCCCGCCCTTTGCGTGGATCAAGTCTCCTATCACAATTAATGATCATCTTCTCTCATCTCTAAACAATCAACGTGTCGCAATTAGCATGCTTCACACATTATAGATACTTCTATATGCATTCGGGGAAACACATAGCCCAGTGTTAAAGCGTCCGCTTGATGCGCGGTCGGTCTGGGATCGATCCCCGTCGGTGGGCCCATTGGGCTATTAAACGTTCCAGCCAGTGCACCACGACTGGTATATCAAAGGCTGTGTTATGTGTTATCTTGTCTGTGAGATGATGCATATAAAAGATCCCTTGCTGCTAGTGGAAAAGAGTAGCCCATAAAGTGGCGACAGTGGGTTTCCTCTCTCAATATCTGTGTGGCCTTTAACCATATGTCTGACGCCATATAACCGTAAATAAAATGTGTTGAGTGCGTCGTTAAATTAAACATTTCCTTCCTTCTATATGTATTCAGCTTGGATTTCTTCCTTTTTGTTCTTTTCAAAACAGTTGTAATATCTTTGAATGAAACACACGCAATTAAAAGGTTGCAGTTGACACGGCAAATGGACTCGATGTTGAAGGAAAAACCGCTGTTGGAATCATGGCTTCGATATTTTAGTTTATAAAAGTCTCGAATGAACATAAAATATTTCGAAATTGTAAATTGCGGAATCAGTGGTTAAAATGATCAGTCATTTGTGGCTTGTCATATGATCAACTCTCCCCCCCCCCCCCCCCCCCCATTTTCCTCTCAGTGGGCAGATTCATTACGTTATATACTGTTTGAACTGTGATTACAGAACAGAACAGAACAGAACAGAACTTTATTACACTCTAAGCCATCGTTCGATGGCATTTGAGGAACACATATATACATACATATCAGCGTCAAGATAACAGGCTTCAATAAAACAAATAATTCATATACTGTACATACTAGAAGGCTTGGGAGGAACAGAAAGTTTTCTTAATAATAGTTATAAATTTACATAGCTTTCTAAGGATGCCAATTTTTTTACAATTAAAAAGCTGCTTAAATTTATGAATATTTCGTCTAATGGTATAATATTTATGAATATATTTACATCTTTCTTCAGTAAATTTTGTACAAACAAATAAATAATGAAATTCATCACCAACGTCATCAGTAGAACAATAAATACATTTTCTCTCTGCATATAAAATATTGGACCACCTTCCTGTCTCAGTAGGTAAAAAGTGATTAGCAATACGAAATCTAAGAAATACATTACACATAGTTTTATCCAATATATTAAAATACTTTTCAAAATTCAAGTTCTCTTTAAATATTCTGTAAGTTAAACCTTTATTAGATTTTGAAAGATCGCTTTGCCAGTTCTGCAAAAACTGGTCCGAGAGTCTTTGTTTAACTAATGTTTTTAACCACGTACTTGACCTAAAAGTTTGCTTATCCCAAATATTGTTTAATCCAAGCCTATAAAATATATCTCTAACATTAATAATCCATTTATGGTTTGTTCCACATTGTAAATAGTCATAAAATAATAGTTTGTAGATCTGTACTGATGGCTTGGAAGGTTTATCAGTCAAAAGACGAGCCCAAAAACACATACACGCAATGACAGTGTAAGTAACAGTGGTTTTCTTCCAAACTCCCCATACAACATATAAATAGGAGTACTTTTTCTTGCATTTGCTAAGTATCGTAAAAACTGGATATGTACATTTTCTAATACATTAATGTTATCAAATCCCCAGAATTCACAACCATAAAGTAATATAGGAACAACAATTGCATCAAATAACGGAATGCAGATAATGGGATAATAAAAATGTGGTCTTATGTGGTGTAATCCCTCTTGAGAGCTTAACTAAGCTGGAGAATGGGCAAATTGCATTATCCACCCACCCGAAAAATAAGAAAAGTGCGGGCTATTTCTTTTGTTTTGTTTTCTTTTTTTTTTCTTCTTCTTCTTCTTCTTCTTCTTCTTCTTCTTCTTCTTTTGAGGGGAAGGGGGGTGGGGCGGAAGAGGAGATTTTAAATTTGTTAATTAGAAGACGCATTTCATTAATATTGATTCAAAGACGACTTCACGAATGAGCCCCACACCTCCCACTCACCCCCTCCCCAACTCACCCACTCACCCCCTCCTCCGTGCTCTCGTACCACCCCAGGAGTGCTTTCACTTGCCAACGCCTGTGTATTATGCTAGATATATATATGGCCCTGTTACTGAGCTGCGATTTAATTAAACGGATATCCGTTTACACTGTCTAATTATACTCTTCAAAAAAAGTAGGGCAACTCTAATAAGAATTTACACTTGCCAAAATTGTAAGGTATATTAGCTGTGGGGAATGGTTATAAGATAATAGTGAATTAATTGGGCAAACATTACAAAGTGTAGTTCAGTATTACAGTAGGTTTTATGACAACCAAAGATCTTGAAGGACGATTGGGGTCAGAAGTGAAATTTGAAAGCTGACGGGGTTTTTATTAGTAAATCTCAATTCAAACAATAAAAATGACTAAAAATAAAACAATAACAACTGTATGATCAACAGAATGAAAAAGATTGACAGAAATAATGTTCCATAGTGATTAATGGACCTTCCTGAAAATAGTCAAAATCGAGAATGACATCCCACGCATGTGTACGGGGCAACTGCGTGATGCATATGCAAACCATGGAATGTGTTTGACAGATCTGAATGTTCATTACTAGGATGTCTGTGGTCAAAACGTATGTTCGGTCTAACAGTTGATATTAACATTAATATTTCAGGTTCCCCTACTTTTTTTACAGTGCAGTCTAAATAGATTAAATCGCTAAGTCGAAAGCTCAGAAGCCAACCAACATTAACTAATGTTCATCTGGGAATCACGGAGAACTTGACATTTCTGTTTCATCTCAGTAGCCTAGTTTAGTCTGCTGACCCCCCCCCCCCCCCCAAAAAAAAAAACAACAACCGAAAATAGATCTTGAAGATAATGAAAGACGTCATCAGTCTAATGGAGGTCATTTTAAGTAGGTGGAAATAAACATTTTCGTTTCACTTGAATTCCCCAGGTTAGCCACTTGAACCGTGAAACAGAACTAGACCTAACAAGTCATCAATATTCATAGCTGATCCAGCGGTAGTTACTGATTGTGATATTGAATTAAGATTGCCGTTTTACGGTGGTAGCTACGTTTTGCTTACTGGTCAAAGAAATCGAATTATACCATAGATGTGAGCAAGATAATGAATGAAGTGACCATCACTTCTAGGACAAATTACACTCAGGTCAAATGGGTTTAAGCCAATGTCGCACTCTGCGCTGTTAGCCTAGTAATCAAAGACAGCTTTCTCGAATTACGTGACTTGAAACACACATCAGGTTACACACCACTAATAAATACTCAATACATTTCCAAAGAAAAAGAAAGAAAAAAAGAAATGTTTTATTTAACCACGCACTCAACACATTTTTATTGCGGTTATTATGGCGTCCCGCATAAGGATGAAAATGTACCGTGGTTTTTTTTTTCCTACCCATCATAAATAAAGTTTAAAATGTGGTTTGAGCCTCCACTAGAGACCGTAAACACACACACACACACACTCCCCCACCATCCCCACCCCACGCCCATCATAACTTAATGGCTCATCGATGGGGATTGATCTCGGACCGACCGCGCATCTGAGGCCCATTTCACTAAACATCGTACGTTTACGTCTGCGACTAACGTTTACACATGTTTGGCATCTGTTTCGCGCAGAAAATTACACCATTACGGAAAATGGAGCATATTAAGTTCAAAAGAAATTGAAATATGTGAATGTCAAACTATATTGGTGGTACTATTAGTAGTAATAAGTATTATGGTTTAGTCGTAGATTTACGTTTTCCTGCACACCTAGGCTTACCATGTTTTGTGAAATCGGGGCCTTGCGAGCGCTTTACCACTGAGCTACGTCACGCCCCGTAATGCAAATATTCCCTGAGAATGACTTCCGAGAAAAATAGCATGATATCACAAGGAATAAGTGACTACATCTTTTGGAACCTACATGTTTAGTTATCAACCAAAAGCCAAAGCATTGTGTCGTTTTGCCTTTAGCTACCCATTTCCATGTGACCGCATTCACACATAAATATGCAGTTACGTCATAATATCAGTAACAAATAATGTACAAAGACTAGGTTATTTAAATATTATAAATGTCAACCTATAGTCCAGCCTACAGGGAACCTCTGTTTTCATACTATATGGAATTTACTACAGGTTATTTATTTCTGAGCCAATTGTTTTCTAACTTGCACACAAAAATAGTATACATTGTGTATTTGTTTTATTTTATTTCCAAAACACTTTTACTTTTCTTCTTAAAGGCATACTGTTACAGATTTAAGGACCTTATTTCTCTAAAAATGGATAATAAATAGAAATTACATTAATTGTTGGAAATCAAATCTAGCTATTGCATCACCTTAACTGAATCATGATGGAGTGAAATCCATGTCAACCCTCTCGGCAATTTTAGTTTTTGAATTATGGACCATTGCCATAATTCAATTATATTTTTACAAAATATCATTAATAAATGGAGTATGGTGGTTATAAAGATGGTTGAATAAAGTACATTTAGGGACAAATCAAATTATGTTTGCTCAGGTAATACTTTGTTAGACCATTAAATAGGTCAGTTTTCTGTGACAATATGCCTTTAAGTCAAACCAAACTGAAATTATTTAAAAAAATAATAATAATAAAAATAATAATAATAAAAATGTTGGAGGAAGGGACGGACTATAGCTGTAATTATAAAAAGAAACTTTCAAAATTGCAGTTATGAATTGTTTAATAAATTTTAATGAAGACCTATTTTGTAAACCGAACTGTATTAAACTGCTACAGCTAAAGATAGCCCAGACAGCATAGCACTAGAATTAGTGTTGTATACAAGTGAAAAAAAATAAATATATATATATATATAGTAAGAGCGTAATACGTATGAATGAATGAGGGAGGGACGTAGCCCAGTGGTAAAGCGTTGGCTTGATGCGCGGTCTGTCTGGGATCGATCCCCGTCGGTGGGCCCATTGGGCTATTTCTCGCTCCAGCCAGTGCAACACGACTGGTATATAAAAGGCAGTGGTATGTGTTATCCTGTCTGTGGGATGGTGCATATAAAAGATCCGTTGCTGCTAATCGAAAAGAGGCGACAGCGGGTTTCCTCTTTTAATATCTGTGTGGTCCTTAACGATATGTCCGACACCATATAATGGTAAATAAAATGTGTTGAGTGCGTCGTTAAATAAACATTTCCTTCCTTCCTGCTTATAACTGACATTGGTTACTGGCAATTAGCGTTTGTGTACGATTCACCAGCACGTAGTTTATTAATAGGTGCACCCAGGTGGCGCTTGCATGGCACATCCCCTACTCACCCCCACCAGTACCCCCACCCCGATCCCCACATGAAAAAATAATAATTAAAAAAAAAATTAATAATAATATATACATGTGTATATATATATATATATATATATCGATTTGTGTGGACTTTACCGGTGAATAATACACTATAGTGCGTCCCATCCTCCTACAAAAATGTTTTATTTACTATTACCATGTTTGTGTGCAAGTTACAAAACAATCCGCTGAGAATAAAGTAACTTGTAGTAAATTTCATAGTATGAAAAAAGACGTTCTCTGTGGGACGGACTATAGGTACGTGGTCCTTATAATTTAAATCCGTCTTATGTTCACATAATTCTAACCTATGATGCAACTGTTGGTGCGAACCGATTATAACCGATGATCGATGATGAACTTCCAATCGATCCTCAACACCATCGACGGTTGCACATCCAATAACGAATTGCATTATACACTCTTCAAAAAAAAGTAGGGGAACTCTAATAAGAATTTACAATTGCTAAAATCGTAAGGTATATTAGCTGTGGGGAATGGTTATATGATAATAGTGAATTCATTGGGCAAACATTACAACCGGTAGTTCAGTATTACAGTAGGTTTTATGACCACCGAAGATCTTGAAGAACGATTGGGGTCAGAACTGAAATTTGAAAGTTGACGGTTTTGTATCAGTAAATCGCAAATTCAAACAATAAAAATGACTAA
This sequence comes from Gigantopelta aegis, assembly GCF_016097555.1. Taxonomy (NCBI): domain Eukaryota; kingdom Metazoa; phylum Mollusca; class Gastropoda; order Neomphalida; family Peltospiridae; genus Gigantopelta; species Gigantopelta aegis. The sequence goes on from NC_054700.1 coordinate 51,665,859, forward strand.
AAACAAAACAATAACAACTGTATGATCAACAGAATGAAAACAATTGACAGAAATAATGTTCCACAGTAATTAATCGACCTTCCTGGAAATTGTCAAAATCGAGAATGATACCCCACCTACATGTACGGGGCAACTGCGTGATGCATGTGTAAACTATGGAATGTGTTTCGGTGTGTTGATAAACAGACCTGAACGTTCTTTACTAGGATGTCTGTGGTCAAAACGTATGTTTTAATATTTCAGGTTCCCCTACTTTTTTTGAAGAGTATATAAGTATTTCCTTAGTACTTAATAGTCAAAACCAAGGCTTGCAAATGTTAGTCGTGGAACAGTTGTTGAAACGGGAAATGACCCCACTTTATAGACGTCGATACCAACGGGGCCGGAGTCGTGGGGGGGGGGGGGAGCATTGTGACCACTCCAACGCCTTTCTGTAGTTTGGATGTACACTCTAAATACTCACCACACCCTGTACCTTATATATCAAGTAAATTTACTTTAGTTAGCAGAGGCGGATTAGGGGACCGCCCCCCTCCCCCCCCCCTAAATTTTGCAACAGTTATAATTTTATTATATATTAAATTTTCTTTCTTTTTTTTACGATCTTCCTCCAAACCTCTCTCAAAGTTATCTTGGAATTCCACCTCATGTCATTACCCTCCCCCACACAAATGGATTTTCTGGATCCGCCACTGGTTAGCGCAGGTCTATTAACCCTTAGTGCCATTAAAACTGAAATTAGACAATGGAACCTAGCCCTACGTCAGCATGCTATTTGAATGACATCATCAATATCCGCGGACTGATGTGACGACGGTTGCTTTACATCTCGTTGCAGCAACAGCAGCCGACTGTTTCGGGAGACCGCAATGAAGCGGACGACCAATGACGAGCACGCTGTGGACGCAGTAGCCAATCGGAAACTCTTCCTCGTCAAGCACTGGTACTCGGTCTAGTAACGAAACAAAAGCGCCACCAGAGGTGGTTGATCGGTGCTCTCGTCTTGGCTCGCTGTCGCCTTAGCTATTTGAAGAGAAACCAAGAAGGATGATTGGTTCTTTGTCACACAAAACCTGGCGTTCGCTTTCGTGGTTTCCTTCAAGCCAGGTTTTCACACACACACACACACACACACACACACAATAAAGACTTGTTGACACGGTTTCAGCTTGAAATTCGCATATTGGTAGCAAGGTAACAAACGTGATCTTTAGTTTGTTTGGGTGTTTTTTTTAAGAGGATATGTAACTGAATTGTCGTAGTTGTAATCTGTGTAATTTGTTAGGTTTCACAATTTTGAGACTGATTTTGTTTTGTTTTAATCAGTACTTTGGTTCATTACTTAGCAACGCTTACGTGGAGTTTTTCTTCTTCTTCTTCATCTTCTTCTTTATCTTTGTTTCTCTTTTTCTTTTTCGTTTTGTTTTTTCTTCTTCTTCTTTCTTCTTTTTTCTTTTTCCTTTTCTTCTTCTTCTTCTTCTTCTTCTTCTTCCATTCATAAGTATTCATTAAAGTGACACGTAACAATAAACATAAAATTGTAAACTGCACAGTATTATAAAATACACACAAAACCATCTAGCTTTTACGGGCTTATCGGACATATAAGGAATTAATTTTAATTTAAAATTACAAATATTCATATCAATACATATATACATACCTAAACGAATGGTGGTAGATTTCTTTTGTTACTTTTTTAATTGCATACAATAGTAAAAGGTATTTAACTACAAAGTATTTAAAATATGAATACGTTTTGTATTCACATGTGATTTGGCCAGTTCCGTCGTGACAGTTGTTAGTTTGAGCCTAGCATACAGTATTGTCAGTTTCTTCTCCTGGTATCAGACAAAGGCCTTTGAGACTATTCAAAGATCAAACTTTTTACAGCCCTAGTCGTATTGCGCTGAAATATGAGCGTGACACTAATTTTCTATATGCGTTAGACGGACACCATGCGTGTAAAAGTATGGTTATTGGAGAAATGGACGGACCGGCACAATAATCACTGTAACTACTTTACAACAGCTAACTACGTTGTTGTTGTATTTTTAAATACGAGAAAAACAAGTTCCATAGATTTAGTCACGGAAGTGGTACAGGGGTGGTTTTCAATACTAGTTATCAATATTGTATTACATTTATCGTAGTTTGTCGTTTGTTCGCACACGCGTCTAAATTGGAGCCGTAATTGCGTGTGTAGGAGTGAACGCTCGCTTTAGAAGAAAAAAATTGAAAATCCGATTTTCTGGTACAAATGCTATTTTATTTGTCAAAAGACTGGTTTCAAGAGGAATTATACGTAACAACATCCTGAAATTACTTCCTCCTACAAAACAGAGTTCAAATAGTGTTAAATAAAGATCCGATAATTAATAAAGCAAATTGTAGCAAACGGGAATATTAAAAACGTCATTATTAAATTGTCTTCTTTCAACGAAAAAAACACACGTTTTTATCCATCTTAAATATGATACCATTCTTGACGAACTGAACCCAGAAAGTGTGTTGTTACCAAATACGTAATTCTAAAGAACGTTATTGGCCAAACGATCGTGATATTTGAAATACAATACTTTTAAATAAGGAAATAATTTGCGCCAGACTAGCTGATTAATGAAAACACCGTCTCGCATTTCTAGAATTTAATCTCTGTTTTTTTTACTTCAATGATGTACACTTAATTGCAGTCTTAAAGCTACTATATCGTCTCACCTTTTTGTTTCTAATAAGCTTCTTTTTTTTCTGTTTAACGACACTACTAGAGCACATTGATTTATTAATCATCGGCTATTGAATGGTCATTTTGAAATTTTAGTCTTAGGGAGAAAACTCGCTATCTTTTTCCATTAGTAGAAAAGTATCTTTTGTACGCACCATCCCATAGACAGGATAGCACATGCCACGGCCTCTGATATACCAGTCGTTGTGCACTGGCTGGAACGAGAAATAGCCCAAATGGGCCCACCTTCGGGAATCGATCGTAGACCAATCTCGCATCAGGCGGACACTTTACCACTGGGCTACGTCGTGCTCATTTTAAGTTTGTAAAAAAAAGTATTGTAATTATTTAATATGCTCTAAGTGAAACTGGATTGTGAAATGTATACTCAACAAAATAAAATAGACATTTGTGGTCAGTGTGTTTGGTAGTGTCGTAATATACTAGCAAGTTTTAATTACAGACAGCTGGATTGTGGTGACGGGCGGGGGTGGGGGGGGGGGGGGGTCCGTTGTTGGAATAGCATGCAAGCATTGACATTAAAGTTTAAAGTTTATTTTCTTTAACGACAACACTAGAGCACATTGATTCATTAATCATCGTCGAAATGACATTATTTGAAACAAAATATATTCGTGTAATCAATTACAACTGTATACACGTTTCCATTAAGAAAATGTTTGTGTGTAGCGAAGAGGTGAAGTAATGAGAGTATAACATTACAACTGTATACACGTTTCCATTAAGAAAATGTTTGTGTGTAGCTAAGAGGTGAAGGAAGTAATGAGATTATAACATTACAACTGTATACACGTTTCCATTAAGAAAATGTTTGTGTGTAGCTAAGAGGTGAAGTAATGAGAGTATAACATTACAACTGTATACACGTTTCCATTAAGAAAATGTTTGTGTGTAGCTAAGAGGTGAAGGAAGTAATGAGATTATAACATTACAACTGTATACACGTTTCCATTAAGAAAATGTTTGTGTGTAGCTAAGAGGTGAAGGAAGTAATGAGATTATAACATTACAACTGTATACACGTTTCCATTAAGAAAATGTTTGTGTGTAGCTAAGAGGTGAAGTAATGAGAGTATAACATTACAACTGTATACACGTTTCCATTAAGAAAATGTTTGTGTGTAGCTAAGAGGTGAAGTAATGAGAGTATAACATTACAACTGTATACACGTTTCCATTAAGAAAATGTTTGTGTGTAGCGAAGAGATGAAGTAATGAGAGTATAACATTACAACTGTATACACGTTTCCATTAAGAAAATGTTTGTGTGTAGCGAAGAGGTGAAGCAATGAGAGTATAACATTACAACTGTATACACGTTTCCATTAAGAAAATGTTTGTGTGTAGCGAAGAGGTGAAGCAATGAGAGTATAACATTACAACTGTATACACGTTTCCATTAAGAAAATGTTTGTGTGTAGCTAAGAGGTGAAGTAATGAGAGAATAACATTACAACTGTATACACGTTTCCATTAAGAAAATGTTTGTGTGTAGCTAAGAGATGAAGTAATGAGAGAATAACATTACAACTGTATACACGTTTCCATTAAGAAAATGTTTGTGTGTAGCGAAGAGATGAAGTAATGAGAGTATAACATTACAACTGTATACACGTTCCCATTAAGAAAATGTTTGTGTGTAGCTAAGAGGTGAAGTAATGAGATTATAACATTACAACTGTATACACGTTCCCATTAAGAAAATGTTTGTGTGTAGCGAAGAGATGAAGTAATGAGAGTATAACATTACAACTGTATACACGTTTCCATTAAGAAAATGTTTGTGTGTAGCTAAGAGGTGAAGTAATGAGAGAATAACATTACAACTGTATACACGTTTCCATTAAGAAAATGTTTGTGTGTAGCTAAGAGATGAAGTAATGAGATTATAACATTACAACTGTATACACGTTCCCATTAAGAAAATGTTTGTGTGTAGCGAAGAGATGAAGTAATGAGAGTATAACATTACAACTGTATACACGTTTCCATTGAGAAAATCGGATTATAAAAAAATATTATTGTAATCTTTTTTAATGGCGTCTCAATTTTGCATCTGTTTTTAGACAGAGAATAATACATAAGTGGCCGTTAGATACCATTTATCTCATAACGAGTTGGTTTAAAATGTATGTAACGAGCGAAAGCGAGTTTGATACGTTTTTGAACAACGAGTTGTGAGATAAATGGAATCTAACGGACACGAATGTATTATTCTATTTCTTACATGTCCTCAAAAAAACAGGTTTTAAGCAAATTTTAACATTTTTTTCGACTAAAAGTTATTTACAGCCGTTGCACTTGTATCTGACTTATGCGTCACAGACACATGATTGTCAGGTTAACTATACGTCACAGTGTAATCGATTTTCATCGTGTAGTTTTTCATTGGTCGTATGGCATTGGTGACCTGGTCATCACCTAGGAGCAGCCAGTCGTATGTCATGAAATTGTTAATACACATTCGTGTGTTGACAACCATGTGTTACCAAAAATAACGCATGGTGTTCTCACCAACGGGTGTGTAAGAACTTACTAAAATGTGTGTTTTAATGTGTTTTAATAATGGGGTTTTTCACTTGGTAAAAATAATACATATATTACATAGTCTTGTTGCAAGCACATCAACCCGGCCACCCTGTTCTACTGTAGACTGTAACCATGTTAAAAAAATGTCAATGCATAATATTACAAAATATCATGGGCAAAATTAATCCAGAGTACATTCCTTTAAAAGCTTATCAAATTATTTTATTGTTTCCCCAGTTGCTTGAAGTGAATATGTTTACTCACGTGACTATGTTAACTCACGTGATGAATGACCTCTGTGCCGGAAATGAACTCTGCAGTAAAAGCGTGTATATTAAAGACAAACGTTGTGTTTTCCTTGTTTTAAAGTGTGTTTTGTTTAACGACACAATCTGTTGGATTTCAAACATTTGGTAGTTCTGTAACATGCTACATTTTGATAATTTTGACATATAGTCTCAAAAAGGAACCCCGCCACATTGTTCCATTAGTAGCAAGAGATATTTTATATGCACCACCCCACATACACGATAGCACATACCACCGCCTTTAATATACCAGTCGTGGTGCACTGGCTGGAAAGACAAAGAGTGGAACGTTGGAATCAGGGTCGTCCTGGTCTGAAATAACGAGCGGAGGAGAGGGACAATGCAAACAATTGGTTTAATTCTAGGCACTATAGGTTCCATTAGACCAAATCAATTCCTATTGCCGATAATGTTAACGTTTACTAATAAAACTGATATAAGCAGCGTTTCAACACACCCAGGAAGTACAGCAATAGAAAGTGTGGCACCTCACATCTAATCTAGCTGCAAGAAAATGGGGGGTCACGTATCATTTAAGAGATTTAATTTATGTTTTTAATAGCAACCGTAATTTTTGCTGAAAATTGCAGTTCCATTTTTGGGGGTACCCCGCATTAGTTTCAACCTCTGGTATATACTGCATAACAACTGTATAACAAATAAAAGTGTATTTATTTATTGTCAATGGATAATAGTATTTGCACAAATAATCAATGTCACATATTACTACCAATCACACCCACAGCTGCTTTTACTCCGTAAATATTTGACGGTGCACGTCGAACTTTGACACGGTACTCTCTTCTTTGGTACTATGCAACCTATAATATAGGGTTGGATTTTAAAGCTAAACTAGTAAAAGAGGGTTGGACGTAGCCCAATGGTAACGCGCTCGGCTCACTCTAAGACTGTATGTGAAAAATACCAAATGTTTGACATCCAATAGCAGGTAATTAATAGATCAATGTGCTCTAGAAGTGTCGTTAAACAAAACAAACTTTGACTTTGAAACTAAAAAGCTAACGATTTCGTATTTTTAGACACCCACATCCGCACACCTCCCTGGCTACGGCCCTGAGAAAGGAAAATATAATTATGCAAGGGAGGATGTTGCACCTATTTCCTCAGTATCAAGTAAAAGACCTGTCGTTAGTTTCGCTTACTAATTACTTCCTATCTGTATTCACTGTCATTTATACTGCTAACCTTACAAACCTGCTGACCTTAAGGCGACGACATACGATACGAGTGTATCGTACGAGATTAGCAGACTGCATAGCAACCGATGCAATCGTAATGCTGTCTTGTCACCATCGGCTATTTTCGTACGACACGCTTGTATCGTGTGGTGTCGTCTTTACAAACATAAGGGCCATCAGATACCCGTGGTGTTACTGAATACTTTTGTGGGCGGCAAAAACGACAACATAGGGCTAGTATTATTTGATTGTTATATACCAAACAAAACAAAAATACTATCATTATCTTCTTTGTATTTAAAGCGTACTCTGTCTAAGTTAAAAGTAAATGATCACTCTCGGTTTCTGAGGTCAGGTCATATGGTTTTACGTGCACATTCAGAGCAAGCTGTTGTAGCGCACGCCTGTCATGGGCACATGTATTGTCCTTGGCCAGCTCCTCTACTATACTAGTCGAAAACAAGTCACGATGGCAGCAAACTCTACCGGCCTGGACGTAGCCCAGAGGAAAAGCGCTCATTGGGCTATTTCTTGTTCCAGCCAGTGCATCATTACTAGTATACCAAAGGCCGTGGTATGTGATGTCCTGTTTGTGGGATGGTGCATATAAAAGATCCCTTGCTACTAGTGGGAAAAAAAGTTGCGGGCATCCTCTCTATGACTATATGTCAAAATTACCAAATGTTTGAAATCCAATAGCCGATGATTAATAAATCAATGTGTTCTAGTGATTTCGTTAAACAAAAAAAACGTTAACATGTTCTTCTGATCCTGTGTTATTTCACGACTGTAAACTTCGTGTTTGCTGGATATTCTTTGTATGTTTTACCAAGCCATTGTGTGTATTCTATTTTTATTAATCATTTGCAATACGGGAAGTAAAAGTACATCTGCAGGATTTTCTTTTTAATTTATTGATTTTGGTTTTTTTACTGGATGAGGAAGCTGTTTATAAATAATCAATCAACTCTCACCATTCTTCGACAGTCTTTAGATGCAGTTGCTAGTCATCTTTGTCGAATGAAATGTATTCTTCAGCAATGCTCAAAAGGCTGTACTGTACGTCTTTTTAGCTAACGGTATAGCGATGTAATACTTAGAGGGCGGCTGTACTTCTTTGTTGCATTAACTAACATTGACAGAGCTCTCTCTCTCTCTCTCTCTCTCTCTCTCTCTCTCTCTCTCTCTCTCTCTCTCTCTCTCTCTCTCTCTCTCTCTCTCTCTCAACCTCTCTCTCTCTCTCTCTCTCTCTCTCTCTCTCTCTCTCTCTCTCTCTCTCTCTCTCTCTCCTCTCTCTCCCCCCCCCCCCCTTCACCTGGCCAGGCCTGGTGCTTATAAAACTTTTAGAGTCTAGACTCGAGACTCTAATAGAGTCTGATATACTAATGTCATGGCAACGCCATACAAATTGTATGTGTGTGACGTCATTAGAGATTGAGTTTTTATAAGCACGTTTTAGAGTCCAGACTCAATCTCTAATGACGTCACATAAATCAGACTCTATTAGAGTCTCGAGTCTAGACTCTAAAATTTTTATAAGCACCAAGCCAGAGCCATACGACGCAAAAGGACCAAGAACACTTGGCGTACTATTCCACATCTGTTGACAATCAATTACATTAAAGTCGTGAACACTATCGTACACTTTGCAAACATGTTTTACTCGATACGTAAGTTTACGATTATTGCTTTGATGTATTATTGAAAATGTATACATGCAATCTCACAAGAATATTTCTCAGCTGCTGATGTCACGTGGTAGGTAATCAGTGTTAGACATAAAACTCGCGAGCATTTACAGTTTGTATGAAAAGAGTCGCAGATATGAAGCACGATTATAAATGTTATTGGTCTCAGCGCGATGACTTCCAAGGTAGGAGAGATGATATCAACGCGTTATTAAAATCGCTTATTACAACTTTATAGAACGGCATATCTTCATCTTCAAGGACATTCGTGGAACGGAATACAGCAGCTGCAGCATTATCTATACGAGTTTGATGATTATACAAATTGATTTTCCCGCCTGTGCATTCATGCCTGTACGTGTCCCCCCCCCCCCCTTCTCCACACCCCACGCCCACCCCGCTCTAGTGCTGCCAGCAATTTGTTTTTAAACATATTTCTCAGGAAAGCATGGATCTACCCCCCCCCCCCACACACCACACACACACACCTTAAAATAATCGCTCGCCAGTCTAGACTCTAGACCCTCCTGCGCAATTTCTAGCACACGCGCCTGCGCATGCAAGAATATTTATACATGTATAAAAATTAAGGGTCCACGAAACGATGTCATATTTTTAGTAATAAGGTGATACTTTTAAGTTTTAAATCTACAACTCTGCAATCGTGGATTATACTTTTTAAATGGCCTACCTGGTACCATAATTATAGGTTTTTAATTTAGCGTGTAATTGTGTCCTTGACATTCACGACCGTCATAATACTGACTACCTGTTTGGACATCATGGGTTACTCCCGTGGTAGACCCTTCAAATACGTACTGACACGAGTCAAGTCATACACAAACACACATAGCCACAAACACACATAGCCACAAACACACATAGCCACAAACACACATAGCCACAAACACAGAAAACGATACGAATGCATTTTTCAATAGATTTTAATTGATATTAAACACGAAAATAAGTTACACCATCATCATCGCCCTCATCAACATTATCATCATCATCATCATTATCATCACTAATCTTGCATCAAATACGTAGGTTGACGTTGCATGTAATGGTTAATTTGTATATGAGATTCGGTTCTTTGGTCAGGTCAGGTCAGGTCAGGTCAGGTCAGGTCAGGTCATAGGGTTTTACGTGCACATCCAGAACAAGATAGGAAGGGGGTGGGGGGAGGCGAGATTCTCGCTTACGACTTTCAATTATTTATTACCGTAAGCATTTGCTTGTTGGTACAAACAATATACATATATAATTAATCGTGACAGAAGTAGTATGGCTAGTGGAGAATATAAATAGACAATTGGGGCATGATATATTAAAGGGACAGACCCTAGTGTTTAAACACTAAGACATATTTTTCACTATTAGAGACTTTTATGATCACTGAAATCAAACATTACTTATATTTTATTGCTTAGATTATCCATTTCCGTACATACGAAGTGTTTCCGGTCATCCTGGTGTTTCTGATTAGTAACGGTTATGGGGTTGCATTTTAGTCTATGTTTAAGGGTATTTCAACGTCACAGACTCTTGTGTTACTCTGTTGTATCCAAATGTATTACAGGTTTGTAAATTAACCAAATTTAGTGTCCATTTTTACGGGTTGAATCCAGGATCTAGGTGGAAAATGTGCCTTAGTGTTTCAAAACTAGGGTCTGTCCCTTTAATAAATTATCCTATTACAAAATGTCTGTACTTAAATGCTTTGACCAAATATTTTCCCAGATTACAAAGCAGTTTTACATTTGAACAGTTAAGGACTTGAGTACTTAAGGAGCTCTGAAGATAGGTTGCAGTAGTCGAGGTAAACGAGGCGAAAAAGGCGGAGAATATTTTTCTCTCTCTCTCAGGAGAAATTAAGTACTTTTTGGGGGTTATGTCCGAAAAAACTGTCTAGTGAGTGAACGCTAATTTTGAACGGTTCTGCCGAAAGTTGAAGTTTGTCGAATTTTTTAATTTAGCCTAAACGTACCGACGCTATACGAACCTGGGGTAGGTGTAGCCTTGAAAAGGGCTGTCAGGGTTGCGGCTTTGGCGTCGAAGTAGTTGATTTGCAGGAACTCGGTGCGGTGTTCCCGCAGTACGTCCAGGTAGTTGTTGTCTGCGAAGATCCTATGCAATACCTTGTGGATTGTCGCATTGGTGGCAGCGCTTCTGATGTAGCGATGTTGGTATCGGCCTTGGTGCTGGTCCGGGTGATGGGTGGTGATCATCACGTGGTGGTGCTTGAACCCATATTTATAGGCATGTTAATAATGTTACTCGACTCGGTTCATTGGTTTTTATTTTTGAGGGGTTATTTGTTTGTTTTTGTTGCTATTTTTAGGAGAGGCTGTTTGTTGCTGCTACTGATATTGCTTATTCTGTTTGTTTTGTAATATTTTGTTATTGTTTGTTTGTCTTTGTTTTTTGTATGTGCGTGTGTGTGTTTTGATCTCTCTCTCTCTCTCTCTCTCTCTCTCTCTCTCTCTCTCTCTCTCTCTCTCTCTCTCTCTCTCTCTCTCTCTCTCTCTCTCTCTCTCTTCTTTCTACAACAGTACTGTTACACATTCATTCATGCATTACATTTTGTCTTTTTTGTTTTTTTCCCCTTCCAGTTCCTGGAGAAAAGGCGGCGGGTCGCCAGACTCCTCCCTCAAAAGACGCAAAAACCGTGGTCACCCCGAATTAAACTGCTCGAACGACACACCTGCTAACTCCTCCTCGCAGACGAACCAAAGGCGTGAATCTCGCCGGGACTCCAACATGGAACTTATCAGCAACAGCAGGTGTCAGCGGTGCGGCCACGACCTGTGTCGAACCCGCTACCACAGGTTCTGCAAGTACGGCAATTACCACTACCTGAACACCAAGAACCAGGAGCATCTGAAGGTACCCGACCGTGCTTCGTGCTGCTTCTTCAATTCATACTGAGTACTGCTGGTGGTGGTGTGTGTGTGCGCAAGAGTGTGTATGAGGTCGCGCATGCGCATAAACTTATAAGATTGTGTGTGGTGGTTTTGGAAGGTTTGGGTTTTTTGTGTCAGAATTGTAAGAACTGCGAAGCATTTGTTTTCAAGTTTATTTCAATTCTTATATTTAAATAAGGTTCAAGTACGCTTGTTCGTGGGGGTTTTGTGAAAGAGAAGTGGCGTAGCGGTTTTACATCTCCTATATAGAGCTATGCGCGCATTCTAGATGGAAACCAGTACCAAGATGGAATCCAGCACATACCAGCCCAAAGACCAGATGGTTTAAGCAATGAGCCTTCGAGCCCAACAACCTTATGTTGAGATTTTGTTGGGTATGGATATGGTATGGACAGTTTGTGGGCTGCTTCCATCAGAAAACTACTCAAGCACGCCTGTCGTGGGCACAATCTATGAAATCGCCAGATAGCAATGTACAAGACAGGGATGTTATGTTTTGGGTTGGGGTTTTATTTTTTTTCTCATTCCTTTAACAATGTCTTGGTGGAAGTTGTCGATTTGTCGCGTAAACTCAGTTAGTGACCTGCTTCAAGGATATAGAAATCGTTTTAGATTTTATTACAAAAGTGGCGGGAAAGAAAAGAAAGAAAAGGAATGTCTGTTTAACGATATCCTGGCGCTGTTAATCTATAGCTGTTTGGTGTCAAGTAAGGAGATGACAGGGCTGTTTTTTCTTAATGGCATCCCAGCCCTTTCAAGACGTGACTGTTCAAGTGAACGAAAGAAGAAACGTGCTGCCGCCACACGGGATACACTTTCAGAATCAAGGAAGCTTACTCCAAGACAATCGGCTCAAACCACGGCCTTTGGTATAATACTTTTCACGAAGCACACTGACTGAAAAGGAAAGACTCCAAATGGAAACAAAAACAGAATGCTCAAATATTTATTAAACAGTGCGCACAGTGCAATGTAATCTATGTGCAACAAAACGGAGATTTTGTTGCTTATTTTATAAACGAGTAAATAAATCTATTTTAAAAGACGTGTCAGTAAGGGGAGAATTACAAGGAATTTGGAACTATGTAACTTTTTGTCAAGCACGTTATGTAAACAATTGACATGCTGTAAGCAAAATCATATGTTCATTTCTAATATTTATGTCATATTCACACAAACATGGCAAGAAACAATCATCGTTTTCATATGTGGCGCCATTACGGAGGACTGTACTATATAAAACGTATGTCAACAAGATGCCAACAATATATGAAACGTATACACAGAGCATTAAATACACATCGTATTGTCTCCTATAATCCATATTTCACATCATTTTATTTATACTTTTTTGTGTGCTTATATCCAATTAAGTTTCAAGCTCGCTATCCTGGTCACACACCTCGGTTATCTGGGCTGTCTGTCCAGGGCAGTGGATTAGTGGTTAGTGAGAGAAAAGTCGATGTAGTGGCCTTACTCCAGTGAGTCGTTAAAACTCGCTCTGGGTGGGAGCCGGTACCGGGATACGAGCTCGGAACCTACCCGCCTTAAGTCCGATGGCTAAACCACTACAACACCGACGCTGGTAATATCCATACTGCAGCCTCGCTTTGTGAGCAGACGATAATTCAATAAATGGCGAATGTGTTAATAGTGTTGTGTCTAGAACGAAAATAAAAATTTGTTTAACAACATTCCAGCACATTTCGTGCCTCACTAAGTAGGGAAAAAAACAAATGAATAACGGTACTGCAGCTTGGTTTAAACATATTAAGGTTCAACCAAATGCTATTTTAACAGATTCTATTTTGACTTATTTGAAAACAGTTTAGTTTAGGAAATACAATGTCTGTGTTTATGCAATAATGTCAGTCTGGCCTCAGTGCATACATAATTTTAAAACTATAGTTAAAGTTAGGAAATTTTTCTAAAATCTTGAGTCGAGACTTTAAATTCATGTAGTTGAAATCTTGAGACTTTGCTAGTCTTGGTGCTACCCTGTCTATGCTACAAATGAAAACAAAATAGCGGGTTTCCTCTCTAAGACTATATATAAGAATTACCCAAATGTTTGACATCCAAGAGCCGATGATTAATAAATTAATGTACTCTAGTGGTGTCGTTAAACAAAACAAACCTTTGCTAGTCTTCCGAGTGTAAACTTTAAAGTGTCGCCTTTACAAATACATGTACTTAAAATCTGGACACAAACCTAAATATTTAGAGACGTCACAATATTGCTCTTACAAATAGCATGTACTTAAAATCTGGACACAAACCTAAATATTTAAAGACGTCACAATATTGCTCTTACAAATAGCATGTACTTAAAATCTGGACACAAACCTAAATATTTAAAGAGGTCACAATATTGCTCTTACAAATAGCATGTACTTAAAATCTGGACACAAACCTAAATATTTAAAGACGTCACAATATTGCTCTTACAAATAGCATTCAGTTAAAATCACGAGACAGTGTTAGTCTTGGCTGTAGACTTTAAATAAGAGTCTCACCCGTACACATAGTATGTACTACCTACAATGTAGACTTTAAATACGAGTCTCACCCGTACACATAACATGTACTACCTACAATGTAGACTTTAAATACGAGTCTCACCCGTACACATAGCATGTACTACCTACAATGTAGACTTTAAATAAGAGTCTCACCCGTACACATAGCATGTACTACCTACAATGTAGACTTTAAATACGAGTCTCACCCGTACACATAGCATGTACTACCTACAATGTAGACTTTAAATACGAGTCTCACCCGTACACATAGCATGTACTACCTACAATGTAGACTTTAAATAAGAGTCTCACCCGTACACATAGCATGTACTACCTACAATGTAGACTTTAAATAAGAGTCTCACCCGTACACATAGCATGTACTACCTACAATGTAGACTTTAAATACGAGTCTCACCCGTACACATAGCATGTACTACCTACAATGTAGACTTTAAATACGAGTCTCACCCGTACACATAGCATGTACTACCTACAATGTAGACTTTAAATGCGAGTCTCACCCGTACACATAGCATGTACTACCTACAATGTAGACTTTAAATAAGAGTCTCACCCGTACACATAGCATGTACTACCTACAATGTAGACTTTAAATACGAGTCTCACCCGTACACATAGCATGTACTACCTACAATGTAGACTTTAAATGCGAGTCTCACCCGTACACATAGCATGTACTACCTACAATGTAGACTTTAAATGCGAGTCTCACCCGTACACATAGCATGTACTACCTACAATGTAGACTTTAAATACGAGTCTCACCCGTACACATAGCATGTACTACCTACAATGTAGACTTTAAATACGAGTCTCACCCGTACACATAGCATGTACTACCTACAATGTAGACTTTAAACTTTTGCTCTTACAAGTAGTATGTAGTTAAAAGTCTTGACCTTGGTCTGGACGTAGAGGTTTTATAAACAGGGGCCCAAATATTGGACACCCAAGTTAAAAACAATAAATACAGAATATACTATGAGTGTCTATTGTATACCATTTATCTTACAATGAATTGTTTCAAAGCCTACCGAACGAGCGAAAGTGGGTTTGGTACATTTTTAAGTGACGAGTTGTGAGATAAATGGTATCCAACAGTCACTAGTGTAGTATTCTATATAGCTTATATATTCTAAAACACTAGGTTTAAAAAACAAAAAAACACCGTATTTTCCAATTAGCATCTATTGCTAAATTAATTTATACGTCATACTCATAGGTGAAGACGAAGAAGAAGTTTGTTTGGTTTGCTTCACAAAATTACGTCATTCGTTGTGCACGTGAAATCATTATGACACACGTGTGCCATACCGGTTATATTTCCCTGAATATCTTTAAGCCACTATCTATGCTGATCTGCGAAAGTAGCTATACGATTTTTACTTTTTAATCATATTCAAAATATTTTCTTCAACAGTTTCGTAAAAAGACGTTGCCTTATCTTGTGGTTCATAGAACTACAAAATACATATTAAGAAAATCTACGTTGACCTTTCCATAAGTACAGTTATTTTTGTGATATTTTTAAAACTATTATTTGTTTATATTCTTCAGGGTAATGAGATCCAAAGTTATGGCTATATATTAATCATTATCATTATCGGAATTTACGAAGCCTGCACGGGGGGTGGGGGTGGGGGGTCTTCTTTCTTAAAAGCGGATGTTAAAACATTGTAAATGTATGCAATTAGATGTGTGTAAAACATAAACAGGCTTTGTAAATTTGTCCCACTATGATAGCTATCGATAATGGAAGGAAGGAAGGAAGGAAGGAAATGTGTTTAACGACGCACTCAACACCTTTTATTCACGGTTATATGGCGTTAAGGACCACACAGATATTAAGATATATATATATGCAACATCCCTCAGACAGGATAACACATACCACGGCCTTTGATATACCAGTTGTGGTGCACTGGCTGGAACGAGAAATAGCCCAATGGGCCCACCGACAGGGATCGATCTCAGACCGACCACGCATCAAGCGAACGCTTTACCACTGGGCTACATTCCGCTTCCTATCGATAATGGACGGCGTGTGGTTGTGAAACCGCTCTAATAAAGAAACTGGACAGTTTTATGGATGTGCAGGTGTGTTCGCACGACACGAGGGCGGTATGAGCGAAGCGGAAATACCGTACATTTATATCTTTACCAGACGTAAACATGGTGAGCGTTTAAGTAAGGGGCGGAGACTGCCGAAGCCCGCCATGTCAACAACAATCATTATAGGTGTGCATTAAATGTCATATCATCATAGTGCCTAGCTATATATACATGTATATCGGTTGGGTTGGGGTTTTCTTTTCTTCTTTTTTTTTTTTTTTGGGGGGGGGGGTTGTAGTTTTGGTGTAATCCTCGATATCTGCATTTTGCAGGATTTCAGGAGAGAAAACTATTACGTATTCTGACATCATGATTTAGGTTTGTGTGTGTGTGGGGGAGGGGGGGGGGGGGTCTTTAGTTTTTCTTTTAAAATGAGAAAGCTAAACGTGTGCAATGTAATTAATTTTACGAGGTTTTTATATAACTTTGAATAACTTTTTTTTTTTCTGTAGGAATTTAAAACGCACTGTACACAAGAATAAAAATGCAGATATGAGGTTACCATAGGCCATTGATGGTATGGGATCGGATTCACTACCCTATTAGATGTGGGGATCTTGGGAGTGGGTGGGTGCATTTTCTTGTGGGCTTTTTTTCTCCTTCAACTACTCTGTTGGGAGTGGAGTATTCATATTTCGGTATTCATATCTCTACACAATGCATTACCATATGCATTTAGTAATTAATGTGTGTAATATGTACTGACCCGATATCTCGTTCTCAAATTCATTGCAGATCTGTGGACAATTTTGTTTTATAAGGACTGGAACTCAGAACATGCCTCAGAGTTGTTTTTTATATATACTCGAAATACAAATCAGCACATTAAAATACTCAATAAATTCATGCGCGTGTGCAGGGAGAGGTATCGGTGTCAACCCCACCGAGCTCCAAGGACATTTTGGGGGGATTTTAAAGACCCTCAAGAAATTTCGGTCGTCATAATCTGGACCACACACACACACACACGTACACACACACGTACACACACACGTACACACACACGTACACACACACGTACACACACACGTACACACACGTGCACACACACGTACACACACACGTGCACACACACGTGCACACACACGTACACACACGTGCACACACACGTGCACACACACGTACACACACACGTACACACACACGTACACACACACGTACACACACGTACACACACACGTACACACACACGTACACACACACACACGTACACACACACACGTACACACACACGTACACACACGTACACACACACGTACACACACACGTACACACACACACGTACACACACACGTACACGCACGTACACACACACGTACACACACGTACACACACACACACACACACACGTACACACACGTACACACACACACGTACACACACGTGCACACACACGTACACACATACACACACACGTACACACACGTACACACACGTGCACACACACGTGCACACACACGTACACACACACGTACACACACACGTACACACACACGTACACACACGTACACACACACGTACACACACACGTACACACACACACACGTACACACACACACGTACACACACACGTACACACACGTACACACACACGTACACACACACGTACACACACACACGTACACACACACGTACACACACGTACACACACACGTACACACACGTACACACACACACACACACACACGTACACACACGTACACACACACACACGTACACACACACGTACACACACGTACACACACACGTACACACACACGTACACACACGTACACGTACACACACGTACACACACACGTACACACACACGTACACACACACGTACACACACACGTACACACACACACGTACACACACACGTACACACACACGTACACACACGTACACACACGTACACACACACGTACACACACACATACGTACACACACACACGTACACACACACGTACATACACGTACACACGCGTACACACACACGTACACACACACACACACGTACACACACACGTACACACACGTACACACACACACACACGTACACACACACGTACACACACACACGTACACACACGTACACACACACACGTACACACACACGTACACACACACACATACGTACACACACACGTACACACACACGTACACACACACGTACACACACACACACGTACACACACACGTACACACACACACGTACATACATACATGTTACACACACACCATGCTTAAATACCTACACACGCGCCTGAATTAAAATTATAGGCATCATTTTAATACAATAACCCTTTTTACTATAAATTATTCTGTATAAATTGATTAAATTAATAGCTTTTTTATTTGAAACATAGATGCCAAAGCAATAAGCTATTTTTGTCATATTATATTTGTAAAATGTAACATGTAAAACAAAGTAATTATTTCAGTTCATATCTTGTGTTATATTATATGTTTGTCACGATAACAAAACTCGTCAATGGTAAAGTACAAAATGGATTTGTTTGTCTGAACAAAAATATTTGACATTAAAAATATTTTCTTCCGACGCCATATAACCGTAGATAAAATGTGTTGAGTGCGTCATTAAATAAAATATTTCCTTCCTTTCCTTCTATGAACAGTTTCGTAACAAAGTGTTGCCTTATCTTCCGTTCTTTCAACTACAAAATACATATTAACAAAATCTACTTTGACCTTAGTATAAGTAATGTTATTTTTGTGATAGTGTCTAAAACATTATTTTTGTTTACTCCCCAGGGTACTGAGATCCAAAGTTATTGTTATATATTACCTGTGTCTTGTCGTGAATATAAATATATATTTATATAAACACTGGAATCAGGAAATAGTCAATGCTTCTTTTTAGTCGTATTAATCTTGGCAACGGGACATCGTGGCACCATCGTTTTGACTTCGTTCTTCATAAATGTCTTACGGTAATTTCACTACAGTTCTATTTTTGATAAATGGAACAATTTTATTTATTTATTTACAATTCTTTTTTTTCCAAAACACTGCCAGGTATACTACATATTATCAAACAAAACAGGTTTTCAAGCTGTTGACAAATGCGTCACAAAGCAATCGGTTTCATGTTATTTTTTACGTCACAGAGCAATCAATTTCGATCGTGCTTAATCCATTTGATGGTGTGACTGTGGCGACCGGATTTTCATCTAGGAGCAGTCAGTTGTATATTTTTAAATCGATAACACGTGTGTTTTAATGTCATGTTGTAACATGGATAATACATGTCACCAACGGGTGTGTAAAGAAAACATATAAGAAAAACATTGTACCATCCGTTCAATTAAAAACAAATTATCGTTGGTTATTTGCCAATGTACGAATAGTACGCGATGGTGCTACGATATCACATGGTTGTACCTGACTTAATATAACCAGTGGGAGGGGCAGTTTAAAAAAAGACTGGGACACAGTAATAAGTATAGATTCTACAAACGCTAGACAAAAAATTAACTCTTTTAAACCAAAAAAATGCAAATGTTTTCATAATTTTCTGATGCAATTGCTTTCCTGCTCTCCTACCCCCCCCCCCCCCCCCCCCCCCCCCATCCCAACATACACCGCTAGGCGCGGCCCCGCGTTCCTGTCCGTTTGTTAGGCTTACATGATTTGCATTTTCCTCAGTGATATCTTTGTTTGAGCATTCCATCATGTCCATTTTTCATTATATAAATCATTCATTTTTATTTACATGAATTATTACAGATTATACCATTGTAATTTTATTTGTATGATGTGTAGCCTTTAATGTTTTGTTGTTGTTTATTTGTTTGTTTGTTAGTTTGTTTTTTCCTTGGTGGAAAACGTTATCTTTATTATATGGTATACTAAACACTTAAGTGGTACAAACTAAGTTATTTCGAAATGAAGGAACTGAAATTATTTTTGGGGGTTGGCAGGGTTTTATGGTGGGGTGTCTTGTTGAGTTTGGGGGGGGGGGTTCTTCTTTTCTTTTTTTTTCTTTTTTCTTTTTTCTTTTTTTTTTGAGGGGCATGGGGGATTTTTTGTTGGGAGTCTGGGGATTTTCCTCAAACAAGAAAAGCATTGATTTTAGTACTCTTATTATGCTAAGATGATTATATTATATCATGGTTTCAATGTTGAAATTACTGGTGCGTTTTCAATGCTATTCAGTATATAAGAAGATGGTAAACTAAACGTGTATATGAAGATCTGTATATTTATACGAGTTACTTAATCAGTTTTTCAAGTTTCATGTCCGGCTAACAGAGATATTTTTTTAATTATTAAAATTACATATAATTACATTCCCTTGTTTAAGGTGACGTCACACGACACGAGTGCCCCATACGATAATAGCCGATTGCATAGCAACCTATCGTAATGTTGTCTTGTTACAATCAGCAATTCTCGTACGAGGCAGTCGTATTGTGTGACGGCGCCATTAGCGTATGAGTATTTATCTGTATCCAATTGATTGAAACATATTTTATTGCATATAAGGTACAAATGCATTGGGCACAAGTTATCCAACTTACGAGGCCGTCTCCTAATAGTATACAATAATGACAATATGACAATAACGGCGACTACAACTATTACAAGAATATACACAAAATAAATATTCAAAGAGAAGTATATACATGAGAGAAAAACAAAACACAGAAAAAATAAATAATGAATGAATGAATGAATGAATGAATAAATCCATGAATAAATGTCTAACTCCAATGTTTCTCAAGTAGTCCTGTGTGTAAGAGATAAAACTAAATTATTTGTCTCCTAATACTTTTCTGTAATTCGTACGAAATGATTGGGACTCAAAATTCAGTTTGAGTCACTGTGAGTATTATGATAACAAAAAAAAACAGGCGGAATAACTGATATGTATGTTTTAAACAATGAATGAATTAATGAATGAATGTTTAACGACACCCCAGCACGAAAAACACATCGGTTATTGGGTGTCAAACTATGGTAATGCAAACAAATAAGGTGATTATCAACATCAATATAAAAATTCAAGATTTAAATAAAAACAGTGTAAAGAACTGTGCAAAAATACAAATATCACAGATAGATACTGACTTTTGTTCAAAATTTCAATTTGTGCTGTATTGGCCATTCTCAAAGAGAATGTTACACCCCTACACCACGGTGAGGTTACAGCACGCGCAGGGGTGTTTTAAACAAGGCAGCGTAATTAGTATGTAATTTGAGTCTTTAAAAAAATGCTCTATTAGCCAGCAATTAAGTTACAATAGCTATAAGTCCGGTCTCAGGAATCAATGTTTTAATGATTGTATGGTATAAATAAAGAACATTTTTATTTTACTGTCAGTGTTGTCAACGCTAAGGCGGACGGTGTGAATGTATCTAGGCGCGGAGTTCAGCGGGGGCTGAAGCCCCCATCCCCTTATTTGTTATCAAGTACTATTTTAATTTTCTGTTTGTACAAGATGAAGAGTCTTTTTACCAAAGCTACCTACTAGTCATTACATTACGGGTTCTTTCTGTTAAACAAACAACAAACACCTAGATCCAGAAATATTCATCTGTTGCCCCCGCACCCAACCACCTCCCACGACCATCACCACAATCATTAAAAGTGATTGAAGAGCTGATTTGTAAGGACCCAGAATGTAACTAGTACTAAGATTTAAAAATGAAGCCGGGCATATTTATCTGCGATTCCATCACCGATAAATCTCGTTCGATGAGATCGGATTAAAATGGCTGATATCGTAATCATGTCATATACACTTGTCTGGCCGTCTGCAGACTGACGACGAATTTAATCCAGGAAAATTAATGTTAAAAATAGTATGTGCAAATAGTTCAGAGATTTCAGCATTTTCGTTAGAAGCGAGAATTGCCCCGAAGGCTTTCGATGGTGTCCGAAGGCTTCCGATTTATTGGCATCGGCACCTTGATATTTATCGTACGACGAAATTAGAGATATGAGCGCGACTTGAGATGCTCTGAACAATTTCACCGCACCCGATGAGCTAAGTGCTGAGCTACTTTGCTTACGACTGTAGTGATGACGTCACTCTAACGTAACGTTCGTGTTTCCATTGGTCAGTTAGTAAATTCAGCTCAGCTGATAGCTCACGTAGCCCGCAAACGGTGAGAATTTTGCCACGTGTGGCCAGAAATATCAAACACGATAGATATTTTCCTCACGACCACGAGAGACGGAAGACTCAGCAAAATTGTCCGCACCCGAGAACTATTAGCTGAGCAAAAAGTCTCAAGTAACTTTTAGCTCAGCTGATAGCTCTCGTGTGCGGTAGGCTTTAGATGAGAATAGTGGCCATGAATATAATCTCACGTTATTCATTTATATTAACTAATTTTTGTATTTATATCCAACTAAAAACGAAAGCGACACGATACGAATGTCTCGTACGAGAATAGCCGATTCCATATAGCACTGGCAACTAATAATTCGGATGAAATTGTAATGTTTGTCCTGTCACAATCGGCTATTTCCGTGCGAGGTAATCGTGTCGTCTGGCGTCGCCTTAAGGTTCAAGTACGCTGTCCTGAGCACATACCACAGCTATCCAAGCAGTCTGTCCGAAACAGTGGATTAGTGATTAGTGAGATAAGAGAGTAATCGGTGTAGGGTTGGGATCTAACTCAGTCAGTATCATGGTCGCTTGAGGTGTTTTGGTCACAGGATCGAATCTTCTGAGTAGACACATTTTCTAATCGGGTTTTCCCTCGTCCCAACCTGTAACTCACGATTGATATACCAATGGCCGTGGTATGTGCTGTCCTGTGTGTGGGAAAATGCATATAAAAGATCACTTGCAGCTGATGAAAACAATGTAGTGGGTTTCCTGTAAGACTATGTTAGAAAGTTTAATAAATGTTTGACATTGTGCCGATGATTATTGAATCAATGTGCTCTAGTGGTGTCGTTAAACATTTAACAAATTATACATTTACATCGACCCATTGAGTCCGAGGCCGGTGATCCGCGTTATTAAAGCCCAACATACACTTAAATAACCGAACATGAAAACAGTGACATATCGGCGTCAGACTGGTTGTATGGTGGAAGGAAGGAAGGAAGGAAGGAAGGGGAAGGGGAAACATTTTATTTAACGATGAACTCGTCATGTTTGTACTTACGATTAAACACATGGTTAAGGGTGTATATTACCAAATCAAATTCCAGAGCCGACAATAGAAACATGTGTAGTTAAAACTGCCACACGGTGTGTATCAATCGACATATACACCATGGATATAAATAATACAACTCCGCATCATTAATCCTAGAGAGCCTGAACATATAAACTGTGGTGTGAAAAATATAACAGTTGGCTAACAATTAACAAATAGTGTAAGAAAAACAAAAAATATAGCAAAATTAAAAATTTGAATTTTGTTTTTTTGTTTTTTTGCCTCGTTTCGGAACCGTATCATATGTAATACATTAGGTAAATCAGAAATCGGGGGTTAAATTGTTCATTTCAGACATAACGGGTAGCGTCTTTGACTACCTTAGTTCCGCACAATATTTGTCATGCTACTTTTAGTAGGACCCCGCACATGTTTCAAGCACAACGGTAGGCCTACTTGGCGCATTGACCCTAGTTCAAATTAAATTACAGGAAATTACTCGCCAAATGAAACAACATTTTATCATAACAAACACTCTTACATTTATCACCAATGGCAGGACTGGTAGCCTCAACTGTGTGATGAAACGTTGGGTGCACGTCGAATTTCGACCCACTCAGATACCATTTGGTGTACGGCTACCTTAAGAAATCCAAGACTACGCTGATAATGAGAGAAAACCCGATGTCGCCACTACATGTGGCCCATCTTATGCACCACCCCACAGACGGGATAGTACGTACCACGGCCTTTGTTAAAATCAATTGTGGAGCAGTGGCGGGACGGAATAATGACACAGACGGGATCGACCTAGATCGATCGCGCATCAGGCAAGCTCTTTAAAGTAGCCAAAAGTCTCTTTTAAAATAACTTCCGTGTCATACTTCTGTGATGGGGAAATCTTCCTCAAGTTTGATGGAATGTAAAATGACAATTGTTGCTATGATACGATTACAGAGCAAATCAGTAGAGTATTATTATGAAGTAATGACGTCATCTTGTGGGAAGAGTCGGCATTCAAATTTAAAAAAATATGATATAAAGATTACAGAGCTAGTCAGAAAAGCAGTGTATGGATTAATGACGTCATTATATTTGGACTAAAATAACAGCTGACATTCACATTGACACAAACTGTCTACTTTCTTGTTCTCATCAAAGAGGTGTCGCCACGAATAGATGCGAGCAAATGATTTTACTAAACGCTGGCTGGTATCTATGTTCACTGTTAAAGAGACATTCCTGAGTTTTCTGCATTGTAAGATGTTTTCGACTAATAAAATATTTCTACGATTAAACTTACATATTAAATATATTTTCTTGTTTAGAATATCAGTGTCTGGTCGTCTTAATATTTGTAAGAAGACCAAACTGGATTTTGTCGTCAAATAATTTCGTACGTACGAAAAAACAATATTTTAGAAAATAAGATGACATGTAACCTAGTACAAATATTAGAACGATCAGAAACACGTTTAATATAGAGACACTAATATTTTATGTAGAAAAATATATTTGATATGTAATTACAATCGTTAAAAAGTTTCTGTTAGTCGATAACATCTGAAAACTTGCAGCAAACTCAGGAATGTCCGTTTAACCGAGCGCGATAGCGTGAGAGCCAGTCAAAGTTTCAGCGAGCGTTAAGGAAAAACAAATTCCTGAACGTATAAATGGTTTTCGCTCTTAACATTAATCGGTAGTAGTACCAATTGGCAGGGACCAGTCAAACCGTTAGCTAGCCATCTGTTTGTTGGATTTGTTTTTGTCTGAAAAACGTGTTTGCTACCCTATTGCGAATCCTATTGATCTTTTATTGGCATCTTCCCACAAAAAATGACAGCAGATGTCCCGGCATTTAATATACCAGTCGTGTAGCACTGATTGAGGAGAAGGGAAAACCCCAATCATATCCTTGTATGACTAGCTTTAGGAGACACCACACGATACGAGTTTGTTGAAAACAGTGTGAAGCTGCTGTTATAATTGTTATTCGTTGTTACGTAGCACAAACTCTGTGATGTAATATACATACTCATGCATTGGTGTGTAGTTACAACTTCATTATGTTAAAAAAAAAACTCTTGTTACTATTGTACAAAAAAGAAATGAATAATAAAATTACATTTCGCTTTTATGTAAGAAAGCATTTGTTGATGAAAAGTGTTTTGTTTTATTTAAGGTGCACCACACGATATGAATGCCTTATACGAGAATAGCTTTGATAATGGCTGACTGCATTGCAACCGATAAAATCGATGTTCTCGTACGAGGTACTAGGCACTCGTATCGTGTGACGGTGCCTTTAGACTCGTTAATCATTCCACTTCTTTAAAGAGGCTATACAAAGTTAGTCGGTGTTACGACATGTATGACATACACACACGTACACATATACATACACACATACATATACATACACACATACATATACATACACACATACATACACACACGTACATACATACACATACATACATACATACACGCACATACATACATACATACATACATACACACACATACATACATACATGCACGCACACACACACACACACACGCATATATAAACATACACGTATACATATACACACAGACACATACACGTCTTCAAAATATATACCAGTCGTGTTGCACTGGCTGGGACAAGAAATAGCTCGATGGGCCCACCGTCGAGAATCGATCCTACATCGACTACGCATCAGCCGAGCTCTTACCTCTGGGCTACGTGCCGCCCCCATAGTGGAATGGGATAATGTGGACAACGTCAGCAAGTATAATGCACTTTGACCCTTCCCTCTTTAAAGTTTGTTTGACACCACTAGAGTACATTGATTTATTAATCATCGGCTATTGGATGTCAAACATCTGGGGCCTAATTCACAAAGGTCTCTTAGGCTCTGTGGGACAACAAAGCATCCTCTTTGCAAGTATTTTATCATTACATTGCGAGATCGCAAAGTTGCGAGAGTTTAGTGAATTAGGCAACTAGGCATTTTAACAGTCTTACAGTGGATCGCTCAGACAGTTCCTTGTTTAGGTTCATAAATGAAAATACATTGCAAAAGATCACGATTCCAGCTGTGGAATGAGTTAAGTTGTTATCTGGTCACAATGTTTGTAAATATAAACACTTTGACCCTTCTCCGTTGAGTAATAAAGCAAATTAAGTTGAAAATGACGTCGATTCCGAAGTGGAAGAAAGAAGGAAGGAAATGTTTTATTTAATGACGCACTCAACACATTTTATTTACTGTTATATGACGTCGGATGAAAGAAGGAAGGAAATGTTTTATTTAACGACGCACGCAACTCATTTTATTTACGGTTATATGGCGTTCGACGTATGGTTAAGGGCCACACAGACAGAGGAAACCCGCTGTTACCACTTCATGGGCAAGGGATATTTTATATGTACCATCCTACAGACAGGGTAGTATATACCACGGCCTTTGTTACACCAGTTGTGGAGTACTGGCTGGAACAAGAAATAGCCCAATGGGCCGCCCGACGGGATCGATCCTAGACCGATCGCGTATCAGGCGAACACTGTACCGCTGAGCTACGTCTCGCCCCTCACCTCCTGAAGTGGAAGATCTATAGATCTGCAATGGAAAAGTTAAAGTTTGCTTTGTTTAACGATACAACTAGAGCACATTGGTTTATTAATTGTCGGCTACTGGATGTCAAACATTTATGGTAATCCTAACATATAGTCTCAGTAGCAAGGGATCTTTTTATATGGCAGGATAGCACATACCACATACCATTAGTAGAAAAATTTATTTAGTATGCACCATCCCATAGACAGAATAGCACATACCACATACCATTAGTAGAAAAATATATTTAGTATGCACCATCCCATAGACAGGATAGCACATACCACATACCATTAGTAGAAAAATATATTTAGTATGCACCATCCCATAGACAGGATAGCACATACCACGGCCTCTGGTACACCAGTCGTGGTGCACTGGCTGGAACGAGAAATAGCCCAATGGGCCCACCGTCGGGGATCGATCCTAAATCGACCGCGCTTTGCCTTTGGGCTACGTTCATCTCCAATGTCTACAAATATATACACTTCGAGTCTTCCTCATTTAAGAATAAAGAAAATTGAATTGAAACTGACCACGATTCCAAAGTAGGACATTATATATCCCGTAGCTGAATGATATTATTCTTATGGACAATGTCTGCAAATATATACATTTTGACTCGTCTCCATTTAGGAATAATGATAATTTGGTTGAAAAGGATCACGATGCCAAAGTGCGACACTGTCCCGTAGTGGAATGATGTATTTCTTATGGCCACTGTCTACAGATATACACATTTTGACGCTTCTCCATTTATGACTGAAGGATATCAGGCTGAAAATAACCCCAGTTCTAAATAGGAGACTGTGTCCTGTAGTGGAATGATGTATTTCTTATGACCACTGTCTACAGATATACACATTTTGACGCTTCTCCATTTATGACTGAAGGATATCAGGCTGAAAATAACCCCAGTTCCAAATAGCAGACTGTGTCCCGTAGTGGAATGAGCTGTTTCCTATGGACACTGTTTTTTAAATATACACACTTGACACTTCCCTGTTTAAGAAATGAAGCAAATTAAAGTCCGAATCAAATTGTTAATAACTACGATAAATTGCTCTCCTACCTTTATTTTTCGTTAGATTTATTTTTACACACATTTCGTCCACACAGAAAACAATGACACAGATTCCACATACTAGATGATAACTATGTCACCTATATCAACTTCGCTGAGATCGCATATAGAGCAAAACAAACTTCGCTGAGATCGCATATAGGGCAAAAAACATGTAATTTTGTGCCGGCTGCCATTTTGCCTATTTATGGAATACTCTCCAAGAGGGGTGAAAGGATATGACTTAATCTAACAACGTCATAACGTGTTATGATATAAAAGCAAACATGATGACGTCATATATTTATTTTTTAATTTGTTTTGTTTAAAGATACCATTAGAGGTCATTGATTTTTATATTAATTACGTCACATATTTTGAAGGCTTTCACCTCTCTTGAAGAGTATTCCATAAAAAAAAAGAAAAATGGCAGACGGCAGAAAATTGACCAATGAGGTCACCGACGGGGCGGGGTCGATGCTATATAGGGCCTCCACGAGTCTAAACTATTGGACTCAAGTACTCGAAGGTCAAACTCGACCCGGACCCGAGTACTAAATAATAATGAGACTAAGGAATAAAGTAAAATAGCTTTGTAGCCTACATCTTAATTCCAGCGCTGAACATGAATGCCAAATGAGTTCATTATATTGCATTTAGAAACCGGTCGATACGTTCAGCAGGGCTAAATATTCGCGCGAATCTCCGAATCCGATTCGCGCCAGGATTCGCGCAAGCACAAAACATCCGAATTGATTTGGATTCGCGTGAAATATTTCCACAATTTATTAAATTGAATAATCAGTGATTAAAACGTTACAGAATTAAAAAAATAAAATAAAAAATAGACTGGTTATCAAGCTTTAGTTTAAACTGGCTTGAAAAGCGTAGCGTACATTCGAATCCGTACATGTTCGAAACAGAGGTTTATCGAGAATAGTCTAGCCTGGAGTCACGCGGTGGTTGGTCCATTTCTATGAACCAAATTGCCAACGAAGAGAACCCGAAAGGAACATGTTTGTTCAGTTCTTATATAATAACAATAGACACTAGTGTGTCACTTTTAGTAATACATCAAACATTTCTATGTTAATTCGCTGATATTATGTTCGTAACCTTGAATTAATCAATAAAACTTTTTGTCGGTAGCGGAAATGTACTTCAGTAATATCCATACAAACATTGAAACAATGCGCAAAATACATCGGCAAAAGTATCCCATGCGCTGTTTACGAATAAAAGTAACCTGGGCTGCGTTCAGCCAAACCGAGCGGTAAAACGTCCGCTAGACTGGTTTATGTGCTTCGCGGTTAACCAAATGGCTACGTTGGGAACCAATCAAATAATTCGCGAACGTTAGCCAAACGTTTGCTGGCTGAACTTGGGGCTGGTAAGACACCTAAAAAAAACTTGACTGTAAAGACAAAATGGAACCAACAACTAAAAACAAAACTGTTAGTAAAAAACCATTTTTGTTTGTGTTTTTTGTTTTAAACTTGGATACACTGTTACTGACAAATTGGTAATTTCCAGTAAATAGCAAGGGTTTTTTTAATATACACTAATCCATATACAGTTAGTAGCATATGACATAATTCTATATACTAACACTGTTGATAAAGTTCTCTGAAAATGTTTAGAATCGGAGGATTCCCGTGGACTGCTTCCATGGGAATCCACATGGATTCTCGTGAAAACAGCCGAATTTTTAGCCCTGGTTCAATATTGACGGACGGTCAGATTAAAAACTAGCACATGATAATATAATTATTATGTAACATGTATCGCTGATCAGTTTCTGCTGAAAGTAATGCTCTACATTGTCTCACGTGTACGATTCGGCCCGTGTCCGAGTAAGTACTCGAGTACTCGTGGATGATTTAACCCTAAACCGACCGCGCATCAGGCGAACGTTTTACCGTCCACGGGATGCTAAAGATCATCGCCGGCTCTAAGGAATATCCAGCTAGTGAAAGGCTTACTGGGACATAGCTTCAGGAAGCTGATACCGAACTTCAACGAGCGGTACTTCATCTCCTCCCCGTAGTGGCTAACCTTTTCTTAGGACAAGTAACCTCCGTTTTTTGGAATCTTTTTGGCCGCCATTTCCAAAACTTTGTTGTTGTTTTTTTTTTTTTTTTGTAAACAGTCTGTCACCCTTTACTTTTGGCAGTCCGTCTAAATTGCTCCAATCACCTTCAACTTTGGATGCGTAGTCTAATTTTTTGTTTGGCCTTTAATTTTTAACCGGACATGGTTATTCTCAACTTTGCTAAAATTTTCCAAGTTCCGCCAACCTCAAACTTAACCCCCCCCCCCCCCCCCCTCTTCTGGTCACTGGTGAAGTCAGAGGCTAAGTCCGGGGTGGGCGTGCCTGAACCTTCATTGGATATGGGCGTGCCTGAACCTTCATTGGATATGGGCACGTTAATACAGTTCCCATTCCCATTTCCGAACGTTTTACCATTTGGCTACGTACCGTCCCATGTACTCCCAGGACATAACATTTGGCACGAACGATTTTGATGTTCGTTTGTCGGTAATGCGAAACCAGTATTTACATAAACGACAGTTCATTCGTGCAAAAGCTGTAATCGTTCGTCAGAAAATCTTTTTGAAAAATTATCATTGTTTTTGGAAGAAAATAAGGCTACATTTTCGGTGTGAGAAAGATACTGCAAAACCAATATCAACATAACGGATCGTTCGTTTGAAAATCCAAACAAATGTGTGTTGGCTAATATCATCAATGTTTTGGAAAACTGTGTGCTGTGGCAGGCCCGTACGCAGGGGTGGGGGTGCGCAATCTAATTAAAATTAAAATTAAAATGTCCACCAATCAAAACCTTACTTGCAGAATCATGCCAGTGATTTGAAAATAATTTGAAAACATTGCAAATTATCCTGAGGGTATACGATATGATTCATGTGAATTACGGATGCCTTATTTAGACCAGTAGAACTAATTTTAATCAGATTGCTAATGTCCAGGTAACATTTCGTCTGTAAATAATAATTTAAATATTGACCAATCACACTTCGCCTTTTATAACGTTATTTGGGAGCATACAAATTCTAAAAATATTGGGCGAGTCTATTTTAGTTGCCGCAGTACAGCGAATCATACCAATATCAGTCTTCAATTTTATATTAAAAATTATTTATTTATTTATAAAAAAACCCAACTAAATCAGTCTTCAGTTTTACATTACAAATTATTTATTATATAAAATAAAACATGTTTTAAGGCATTCGTAATTCATACAAAACATAAGTAAGGTTTTGATTGGTGGACATGAGCACCAACTGGCTGGTGTTAGATCCACATGTAATAGTGGAGCTAATTTTAATTAGATTGTGGGGGGGGGGGGTGCGAGGGGTGCGTACGAACCCCCCATAGTCTGCCGAGGTCCGTCCGTGGATGTGTAAAAAATAAAAAATAATAGTCCGACGATGTGAACTGTATGAAGTTTTCGCAGTTATGGCGGGTCCCATGTCGTAATGCGCAGTAGAAATGTGCTGTAACGTAACCAATGTCGATCCCATTACCTCTTCTTAGTCAGTACAGTAGTCCACATGTTTTGATACAATTATGTTCTAGTCATTTCTTGTTTATTTTGTTATGGCAAGAAATACAAACTTTTTTTCTGTTCATTTATAGTTAGTATTCTTATTTATTGCTTCAGAAACAAATATTGCAATACTGAAATTTGTGGCAATACCCGTCCCGAATAGGTTGACCCAGAGATGTGATATGCATGTACCAGTTTGCTGAAATTTTAAACTCCGACTCAAGCAAAATAGATTGTTTGATACCGAGTATACACTTTGTATCAAACAATCATTATGCTACTGTCTGAACTTGAGATTTCAACTGTGTCCATATAGAAAACCAATGGTCTAGTAACAGACGGTCATAACAGTCACAACCTTCTGTTACCAGACCATGGATTTGTCACACGTGTAGTTAGGAACTTCCAGATCAGTCTGTGCACGCGAAACATTGATTTGTGATCAAAACTGTTGCGTACACTACAGAGGCGTAGCGTGATCTGGACCTGGGGGTGTTCGAATATGAACCAAGTGGACCTTTTTATTTTGTTTTTGCACCACCAGAAACTCCATATGTATAAACCTGTATGTTTTAGTTCTGAAAGCGGATCATTTGCTTCAGCGGGGGGGGGGGGGGGGGGGGGGGACGAACCCCCCCGAACCCCCCTAACCTACGCCCCTGCACTAGAGGCATAAAACAATTTTCATTCGATGACTGAATGGCGAACAGCATAGGGCCTGGTCAGACTGCAGCAGACATGGAGTAATAACCTTTCCTCTACAATTTCTGTATAACATTTGACATATTTTGAGGCAAAGAAACATTTCAAATTTACTTTCCAGAGTGCAGGAAAATGCATCTCCTGCATTCTAGATTTAACAAAATTGGGGGGGGGGGGGCATGCCCCCGGACTCCTCTAGCAAATTTGGGCCGTCGATTTTTTGTTTGGGGGTAGGGGGGGGGGCAGTGAGTAGTTAATAGTCTAAAACTGCTTAAACAGGTAAGAAGAGAATTTTCTTTAAGTTTCTATAATGCTTTCCGGTGTTTTTTCGGGGGGGGGGGGGCAACTTCCCCCCTGCTAGCTACGGCCCTGTTTATGTGTAGTTTCTTAGAAGATTATATTTTATACCGATGCAATTTAATGACACTGGTGAAAACAAAATATGTTAACAGACTGTTAACAAAATTATAGACGGGTGTTTAGCCCGAGTACTCTGACTGTAAGAGAGCTAGACAGACATTTGGACATAAACACGCTCCCCAAGAGGTGAAAAAGAAAGATGTAGGCACGTGTCGATAATCGTGGATCGGTCGGGTTAGGACAAACAAACCCAATTTTCATTTTCGCCTGGTAGCTTTTAAGTCCTAGCACACAAAAAGTACATTTTCGTACGCTATTTATGATAGGAGAAAAGCTACGAAAATCGCTCATCTTAGATTCTCGTTTGAATATCGTTGCCCATAATCTTTTCATTTGTATCTGAACTACTGAAGAAAATCGTCCGTGTAAACACTAAAACCACACGAACGACATATTGGTTGTCTGAAAACTTCAAATTGTATGCCCTGACTTCACAAAGTCTACAGAGTAACGACCAAACTGCACTGTACGACATTTAAAAAACAAATCAGTTTGCAGGTCCCTAAATTTGATCAGCAACAACTCTTACTGAACGACGTACAGGGTTTGACGATTAGCAGTTCTCAGCTGGAAATGTTGTTAATGGCTTAAAAGCGTGTTCCATCTGAGATTGTGTTTGATAGAATAATGTTTGAATTGCCTAAAACTGATGAATGTCTTTTCTATCAGATTTCGAAGGCAATTTAACAAAGCCATTACGCCTCTTAGGTTGTATGATGAAAGAGTTGTACAAAAATGGACTCGCACAAAGCAACTTTGGAAGATATTACGTCAATTATCTACCCATTTGTTCGGCGATTGTGCGTGGTATGCGTTATCTCTTGTTGCCGTAATCCGGAGAACCGGTGCAAAGAGACCAGGCTGAGTTTGTTGGCGTTATTAAGATGTGTTCGACTGAAATCCTTGTTTAACGACTATATAATTAAATATGTTTTTTCAGAATATCAGTGTCTCTAGATTCAATGTGCTGCTGGTTTTCCTGTAGGTGTTTGTAGTAGCTCCAACTTTATTTATTCCCTATGATATGTTTGTACATTATATTTAGTGCAAAAATCCAGTTTGTGGCTACTACAACATTTGGACTACTAGAAACACATGGAATACACACATAAGTATACCCAACAAGACATTGTTGTTATGTAATTATATGTAATTATTCTATAGTAACAACCTAACATGTAACGTTTCTTCAATCGGAAACTATTTAAGCCACTTCTGATGTAAGTGTATTTTTTTATTGGGTCAACTGACGTGTGATCGTCTATTTGGTAGGTCACTTAGCATGTGACCCTGTTTGTGTTACGTCAACTGCCGTGTGATCCAATCTAATTACAATTAGCTCCACTATTACATGTGGATCTAACAGCAGCCATTTGGAGCTCATGTCCACCAATCAAAACCTTACTTGCAGAATCCTGCCAGTGATTTAAAAATAATTTGAAAACATTCCGAATTATCCTGAGGGTATACGATATGTTTCATGTGAATTACGAATGCCTTATTTAGACCAGTAGAACTAATTTTAATCGGATTGCTAACAACACTGCGTAGTCCCCAATGTCCAGGTAACATTTCGTCTGTAAATAATAATTTAAATATTGACCAATCACACTTCGCCTTTTATAACGTTATTTGGTAGCATACAAATTCTAAAAATATCGGGCGAGTCTATTTTAGTGGCCGCAGTACAGCGAACCATACCAATACGTACGGGGTGGGTTATCAGTCTTCAGTTTTACATTACAAATTATTTATTTTATAAAATAAAACATGTTTTAAGGCATTCGTAATTCACACTAAACATGTCGTATACCCTCAGGATAATTCGGAATGTTTTCAAATTATTTTTAAATCACTGGCATGATTCTGCAAGTAAGGTTTTGATTGGTGGACATGAGCTCCAACTGGCTGGTGTTAGATCCACATGTAATAGTGGAGCTAATTTTAATTAGATTGCGTGTAATCCTGCCTTTATTAGGTCAACTGCCATTTGACTTTATTAGGTCAACTACTATGTGTCCCTGTCTTTATTACGTCAACTGCCGTGTGTCCCTGTCTTTATTACGTCAACTGCCGTGTGTCTCTGTCTTTATTAGGTCAGCCACCGAGTGACCCTGTCTGTTAGGTCAACTGCTGAGTGGCCCAAGCATTATTAGGTCAAACACCGAGCGACCTTGTCTCCATTAGGTCAACTGCCGTGTGACTGTCTTTATTAGGTCAACTGTTGTGTGACCCTGTCTTTATTAGATCAACTGTTGTGTGAACCCGTCTTTATTAGGTCATCTGCCGTGTGACTCTGTCTCTATTATGTCAACTGCTGTGTAACGCTGTCTTTGTTAGGTCAACAGTCGTGTGACCCTGTCCTTATCAGGTCAACTGCCTTGTTGATGTCTTTATTAG